>NC_142514.1:798214-957857 GCF_057876585.1 Rhinolophus sinicus
GTTTGGGTTTGGCCATCTTGACAGCCTCTTCATAGGAGGGTGGCAGCTCGGGAGCGTAGAGGCTGTACGCAGGGGGGGTCATGGAGTCGAGGTCCAGCTCCCCACAGGGCAGGGACAGCCGCATGCCCAACGGGAGCTGCACGGAGCTGTAGGCTGCAGAGAACCAGAGTGCATTTGTGGGGTGGTCTGGCCCTCACCCGCCCCCATTCCCCTGGCAGACAGGTGGGCCACCAGGCGAGGTGTGCAGGCACTCACAGGTCACCGTACTGTGTACGGGGCTGTCACTGTCCACAGGGATGACCGTCAGGTCGCAAGGCTGAGGTGCTGATGGCAGGTGTGACTGGGTGTGTGCTCGTTTCCGGAGGCAGCAGAACCGGACACAGCTGGCCGTGACCCCACACAGCAGCAGGAGGAGGACAGCGAGCAGGATAAGCCTGGGCAGGGGGGAGCAAGACCCTACCGCTGGACTGACCCCCCCGCCACTAGGGACCTGCTCCCTGGGGGCGGTTATGGCCCGAACCCCCAAGACAGGAAATGGACAGGATAAAAAAAAAACCAGAGAATGTCTCCAAGCCAGAGACCTCCTTCCTGGCCAGAGCTGGGCCTGAGGAGCTGGCCTGCCCAGCCTCCTGTTGCTGAGCCTGTCCTGGCTGTCTGTCCAGGGCTGGCCACAAGTGGCCTTGGGCTCACTCCCAGGACACACTGTCCTGGGCTGACTACACAATCCTATGCCCAGACCAATGACCAAGTTGGCTGGGGGCTCCCTCAGGAAAGAGGAAGGAGGGCATGAGAGATGGGCAAGCCGGCTATGAAGGGAAGTCCTGTCAAGAGCCAAGGGTGCCCGGAGCTGTGCAGGGGCTGGGGCAGGACCCACAAGGGAGGGTGCCCCCGGTGCTGGGGGCTGGAGGCTGCTGAGCGCCCCAGCGCCTTCCCGCCATTGGCCGGGAGCTGGACAATGCTGGTGACTCCTCAGCCCTGGAGCCAGGCTGCTGGGGATCTGGTGGGATTGGCCCCAGGCAGAACCGTCGGGTCCGGCTCCGCGCCGCGGCCTCCACTTACCCCACGTGCCACAGGCTGCTCCAGCGGGCCTGGGGCGGGCACCTGCGGGGACGGCGGCACCTGGAGCAAGCGGGGCACCGGTCCGGCGACCGCCCCGCCCTAGCCTCCCTACAGGGCGGGGCCAGGCCCCCGCTCCCTCCCCCCGACTTACTGGTCCGAAGGGTCGCAGCTGCTTTCAGCGAAGCCCAGCGCCACCTGTGGGGACAGGGGTGAGTTGGGCCGGGGCACGCCGAGCGCAGACCCTCCCCGCGGAGCCCAAGCAGAGCCCCTGGCGACTCACCTGAAGCAGCGGCAGGAGTGGCAGCAGCAGCTGCAGGAGCCCGCGGACGGCCGACACCCCAGGGAACATGCTCTGCGCGGACCCGAAGCTCTAGCAGCGCGGCCCCGCCGCTTTATGGAGGCCCCGCCCAGCGCAAACCCCGCCACCGAGGCATGCAACCACGCCCACACGCCCCGGCTCCCAAGTCTCCATCCAATGATACTGCGTCTTTTAGAGGCCGCCCCTGAACGCGGGCTCCGCCTGCTGGAGGCCCTGTCCTTTGGCCACGCCCCGGACCCCCCGCCTTAAAGTACCTCTCACGCGATCCCCCGCCTACTGCGGCCCCGCCCTCCGGTGCCGCTCTCCAGGCCGGTACCCGGCCTGGCGGGTCTCCTCCGTGTTTCTGAGCCGAGGGTCTCAGGGTGGGGGGAGGTCTCGCCCTCGGCCCAAGCGCGGAGCCCCCAACCTGTCCTGCAGTCGAGCTCGGTGTGGACCGGGGTGCCCCCTGGGAAGTTGTGACCAGGGAGGGTGGAGGCCAGGACAAATGTGGCCAAACTTGGCACACCGCGGTGTTCAAGTTAAAGGGCTGTGACAGTCGAGTCCCTGGCGCGTTCCTCGGTTGTTCGACATTTATTGTGCATGCTCGCTGCAAGCACACGCAGGGGCAGGCCCACGGGGAATCTGAGCTGGGCTCTGGGCCTTCACGGCGGCCTGGGTGCAGATTACTTTGCAGAGGCACTTTGCTATGAGAGCCACGCTCAGCCTGCAGAACGTGGCCTCTGTGGGCTCTGGGCCTGGGAGGCACAGAGAGCCCAGAGACCCCCTGTCGGCCTGGACTGCCCATTGTCCATTCTGCCCAGGGAAGGCTGGGGGCCATGTCTTCTAGGAGGCCCCCTAGCCCTCACCCTTCCTCACACCAGGCTGAGCGCCCTGTTAGGCTCACTCTGCCCTCTGCTCCACCATCTGGTGGTCAAGTGAAGGGAGGTGGTCAGCATGGTCAGGTGCAAGGGTGGTCTGCCTTGTCCAGGGAGGGTGGGGGGAGCAGCTACCCTTCACTCCACTCAGGACATACGTGGCATGCCCCTCCCCCACTGGAAGGGAAGTGTCCTCACCCCCTTGAGGGCAGGGCCCCTCGGCTTGGCTCCCTGGTGCCTGCCTGGATCTGTCAGGCACCTGCTCCTTGATCTCTGATCTCTGCTGGGGCTCTGTCCCGAAGTTGTGCTGCACCTCTGGCCTGTGATGCAGCCCCAGGGCCCCTCCAGTCAGGCCATGCTTCCTCCTGCCTCTACTGCCCTCTATGCCCAGCCCAGGAGAGGGAGGGAGGAGGATGGGCAGGAGTTTGGGAAGGGCCTGGGTGTATGAGTACCAGGGCACCTCAGCAGGAGGGACAGGCCAGGCTTTAGAAGAGAGTGGCCTAGCCTTCCTGCTGGCCACCCAAGGAGGAGGTGAGAATACGCCCTATGCCCTGCAGGGAGGACCCGCTCCTGGGGCCTGCGCTGGGCTGCAGGACCCAGCCTTCTCACCTGGTAAGAAAGTGGCTGGGACTACAGCTGGTCAGCCCCAGTGACAGATAGGAAGGAACCTGGGCCTGCCCACCACACAGAAGTCCTACAAAATGCCACTCTAGGGTCACTGTCACTGGCTCAAGGTTAGGGAGATGGCAAGCTTCCAGGCACCAAGGGCACTGAGAAACAGGTGAGGGCAGGTGGCTGCACCACACCGTCCAGTCCTGCCAGGTAGGGCTGCCTGTGCTCTCCTGTCAGCTGGCATGCGTCTGAGGTGGGAGAGGTGGGCGTGCTGGGCTGTGCACAGGGGGGCCAGGATGGGGGACTCTGTGAGGACAGTGTCCAACCAGCCACTCTTTAGGAGGTAGGGGCTGGGGAGCGGACACCATTCTGAACTCCCAGGAGTATCTCATGGGCTGGGGGTGGGATAACTGGCAGCGGTGGATTCCACCTTGAAGGGCCAGTCTCCGCCCGAAGGCTGAGCATGGACTCAGTTCAGAAAAGTGGAACCAAACTCATGTGCACTGGCCTCACCCTGGGCCCCTGGCTGGGCTGAGGGAAGACAGGATGCTGCCAAGGGTGTGTCCCGACACTTGCTCACTCCTTGCTTGGGGTCAGGAATCCTGGAATTCTGGAGGAGCAGGGAGGCCTAAAGGGCCAGCCTGGGATTTGGAGCCTGCCCTCTTCTCCCTCCTCACCGGACCTTTCTGGGCCTGGGCCAGTCTGACCTCCAGCCCTACACCCTGGCACCCGCCCTGCCAGTCGTTCCAGGGCTCTGTTCCCACCTCTCATTCTGTGCTTACCCCAGTGAATGACCTGTTGGCACCCACATTGCACACCTGCACACAGAGGCACACACAGAGTTTACTGACCGACCTATGGGGGCTTCTGAAGGCTGGGCAGGTGCCGGTGGGGCTGGGGGCTCCGAGGGGCTCAGGCTAGGAGGAGGTTGTGGGCAGGACTGGCCTAATTGCTGGCTCTGAGTGTGGGGGCCTGGGAGGGAGGGGGAGCAAGAAGCGTCCGTGGCTGTAAGGCTGCGGTATCCTGGCAAAGTGGCCATGCAGAGGGCTGCCCATTTGAACCTGCCCAGCAGGGGATGCCCAGGTCCTGGCCGCTGGGTGCTTTGGCCTGGCCCACAGACGGGAAGGGCTTCAAGGGTGGGCAGGAGGGTCTGCGGGGACTCCGTAGAGAGACTCCTGTGGCTTCAGGGGCTGGTCACCACCTGGGCTATAAAGAAAACCTTGTAGGTCTCCTTCACGTCTCCCTTGAGCTGCAGCAGAGCTGACACCATGAGTGGGTGGTCCGGCTGGAAGAGGGGGAGGGTAGAGGGGACACTCAGCCAGCTGGTACAGCACCAGGCAGATCTATTGTCCTGCCGCTGCACAGCCCACCTCACCCACCCAGGGCCCACCAACAGCCCCCTCCCTGCACAGGCAGGCGGTCATCCTGTCCAGCCTTTGGCTCCCACAGGACTCGCCAGCCACAGCCTGTGGCACTTACATCAAAGTCAGCGGGCGGCATCCAAGAGATGCTGATGGTCTTGGTCTGGCCACGCTCCACAAAGCCCCTGGAGGGCTCGACCGTGAAGCCATGGTGCTGCAAGGACGTCACGCTGTCCAGGCTGAACTCGACTGTCTGTGGGCATTGGAGCTGCTGCTGGACGGGCAGGACTCGGCTCCCTGGAGGCAGTGGTCTGGGGCTCAGGGAGCCCAGCTCCAGCCACCCTCTCAGCCCTCCAGCAGGCTGCCCAGCCCACTCGTATCATGAGCAAGGCCAGGCAGGGCAGGGCTGCAGAGGGGCAGGGCCACAGGGGCAGTGCTTTGGTCACCTTCTTTGGGGACAGCTGCGTGGTCCGGATGCAGCTCACGTGCAGCTCGCGGGTGGCAGGTGGGGGAGGTGTGTCAGTGTCCAGCTGAATGTAGTCCAGTGTCACCAGAATGGGCTTCAGCTCCTCGGTTACTGGAGAGGGAGGGCCTGGCTGGGGTCTGGCCCGGGGAGGGTGCGGCCCGCCAAGGATGTGGGGGACCGGGGGGGGGGGGGGGGGGGGGGGGCAGCTGATCCTCCTGGAGTCTCCCGCTAGCATAGCCCCACTCCCGCCTGGCTAGGGGCTGGGCTGGGAATGAGCCCACCCTGCGGGGGCCTCACCCTCTCTGCGCTCGGGGTCGCAGGCAGGGATCACGGTCAGGGACTCCACGGGCACGTCCAAGGGGTCTCCGCCCTCCACAAACATCATGTGCTCGCAGGCCGCGCCCTTCAGCAGGATCTGCTGGGAGACTTTCTGGGGCAGGGAGCACAGCAGCCTCGTCCCAAGAGCTGGGGCTCCGGGAGCGGCAGGGCTGGGGTGCTGGTCTCTTCACCTGTCGACTTCCCACCCGGTGTGGAGCCCCAGGATGGGGCCCGGGCCTCCCGACTGGGGCAGCGCAGGGAAGGGCGGGAGGAGGGGGCGAGGCTGGTTTCGCGCAGCCGCACCTTTTCGAAGAGCACGACCTGCAGCCGGTCGGAGAAGTACAGACTCTCGTGGTCTGGGCTGAAGGTCACGGTGAAGTCCTGTGCCCCACCGGGGCCCATGACGCCTTTCACGGGGACCACGCTGAACACGCTCTGGCCGCTGTGGTTCTGCGTGCCTGCGGGCAGGGGCGTGATGGTCCCTGCGCTCCGGCCCGCCCACCGCGGCCCAGCGCTCCTCCCACCCCGCACCCCAGGCGGTCCCTGCGCCCCGCCTACCATGCCCCCACACCTGCCCTCCCTCCGCAGCCGGGGCCCTGAGACACGCCCCCATCACGGTCCCCACCTTCGCCCACCCGCTCACCCACAACTTCCGTCCTCTGGGCGGGCGAGGCGAGGAACTGCGGCAACTGCTGCTGGTTCTCCCTCCTGCTGCTGGAGACGCTGTCCAGCTGCACGGAGAACTTGATGGGCAGAGAGGAGTTGTTTTGCAGCTGTAGGGACCGGGCGCCTGTCAGCGGACCGCTCATCGGGCCCGGAGGGCTGTCCCCACGGGCCTGTACCGTCCTCGAGTCCCGCACGCCCTCTTCCAGGCTGGCGTGCCCTGCGCCCTGTGCCCTGCGTGAGCTGCCCTGCCTCAAGGGGGTTAGCTGGTGGTGGCCTCTGACCCCCTAGAGCAATCTCCCGGGCCAGGCCAGCCTTTAGCTGAGCCAACATCCTCACCCAGTTTCTTCCCTGCTCTCCACCCCTTTCTCCTGAGAGCACCCCCTCCTCAGTAACACCTCCAGCAAGCCTTGCTCTGGGCTCTGCTGCCAGGACTCAAGCCAGGCTGGATCCTGCAGGAGGCTGGATCCCAAGGCTCGGGTGCCCCTCAGATGCAGGAGGAGCACTGGGAGCCAGGCCTGCCCTTCTGCACGGGAGTGGGAGCCCACAGGGCAGTGTGACCTGGCATGGAAGTCAGCAAAGTACCCCCCTTCACCAAGCAGGGCCTGCGCTGAACTCCTCATCACATATAGGACAGCTGTGCAAAGGCCCTGAGGCAGGAGGATGAAGGGCCCTGAGGAGGCCCCAGCAGCCCAGGGGTGGAGGGAGCGGCCTTCTGAGCCTTCCCCCTGCTGGAGAGGGCAGTGGAGGTGGCAGCTGCTGGAGCTCCCACTGGCTTCCTGACCAAGGCAGGCCTGACCCCTCCCAGAGTGGAACACCCTTGCAGAAGGCCAGGGCAGGCACCAGGGCCCCTGCAATGTGCTTCACCTTGAAGCTGGAGGAGACAGACTCTCCGACAATCACATAACCCATGTTGAGGACGTGCCCTTCGATGGAGCACGTGATCATGGATGCCACCCCAGTGCCAACGAGGGTCAGGGAGAGTGTGCCTCTCTTGGTCATGATGTCCAGTGCTTCTTGGGCCTGTGGAGACCATGTCCCTCAGCATGGAGCAGACACTGCTGGGTGCCACCTAGTGTCCTCACCTCGTGCTCCCAGGGCCCGGCAGTGAGCTGCAGGCCTGAGCACAGAGCAGGCACACGGTGGGCACATGGTGGGCGGGGCCTGCAGCGTGGAGAATGCACTATGGAGGCCCAGGCTGCAGCATGGCGTGGGTGGGCCTGGGACTCACCATGACACTCTCACGGGGGCAGAAGGCCAGTGCCAGGACGTGGGTCTCTCCCGCAGGCAGCTTGCTGATAGGGTTCAGCAGGACAAAGGGGCCGTTGGGGTTCAGCAAGGAGAATTCCACCTGAGGGTTCAGGTCAAGGGGAGGTGGCGAGGGTGGGCCCACAGCCCCTCCTCAGGCCCCCCTCCGCTGCAAGCCACCTGGCCTGCATGTGGACAAGGATACAGCCAGATCCTCGTGGGAAATGTTCTGGATGGAGACCTTCTTTATGGCACGGTGTCCTGTAATGGGATGAGGCGTCAGGCTGGGGCGTGGAGGCCTGGGTCCCTGTGGATGGGGGTGTGTGAGGGGCGGCTGGGCCCAATCGGGTCTCACCTACAGCGACGTCACCGAAGTTGGAGATGGTCTTGCCTTTGTCGGATGTCACGATGATGGACGGTGCCACAGCTGGGCACCACAGCTCCAGGTACAGGGTGTTGTGGGGACTGGGTGGGCAGGGCTTGCTGATGGCACTGTGCCCCTGCCTCCTCCCCCAGCCTAACCTCCAGCCCTGGCCCCTTCCCACTGAAGCCACTGTGCCCCCACCCCCGGCCCCAGATCTGGGTTGGTAACAGAACAGGGACTGCGGCGTTTTGGCTGACCACGCCCCATCCTGGTCAGAGCACCACACCTGAAGCTCAGGGGTTCCATCCCCTTCTGGTCTTGGATGTCGCCACTGGCAACAACACACGGGACCACAAACTTGTCAAATTTCCCCTCGTAAGATCTGGCCAGAGTGGCCTGGGCAACCTGGTACTCGTCGGCACTGGAATGAAGCCAGCAGTGCACTCACCCCTGTGCTCCCACACTGCCCCCTAGCAGCCCGGCCTCACCCCCACTGACGGGTCCACAAGGCCACACCTGCTCCCCAGGGTCCTGAGCCAGAGGGGTAAGGGGCGGCAGCCTGGGGGCCACGTGGGACCCAGCTGTAGCTGTCCCACCCTTTCAAAGCTTCCTGTGGGGGCCCCCACCCCCCAGGTCCTGGTCAGGCTCCTAATCAGAGAGCCATGCTCCTGGAGCCCCAGGCAAGGGTGGGCTGGCAGAGACTCAAGCCCACCACAGCTCTCTCGGGCTCATTTTGCACCCAGGTAGGCAGGGCTTGCTGAGCTGGGAATGTGGGAATCAGGGTGGCAGCACCTTCCCCACCGGCCCCAGAGGAATGGGGTGGCCATATGCCCAGGAAGGGATCTCCTGGGGGCCCTCGAGGCAGCCCCTGAAGCCAGCTGTATCTGAAGCCGCCCCAGTCCTGGACTGTCAGCCCCACAGCTCAAAGCAGCTCTGCTCCAGGCAGTCTGTGGGGGAAAGTGTCTGTGGGGGCCAGGGCGAGGTCCCATCACAGGGTCCTGGAGGGAAACAACAGGGCCCACCTGGACTTGAGGTCCTGACTCTGCAGCTCCAGGCTGTGGGAGGTGGGGGCCTGGAAGAGTTGGTCTCGGTTCTGCAGCCTCAGGACGGAGAGGGACTGGCCCTTCGGGTCCTTCCTTTGGGTGGCCATGTCCTTGCGGAACTGTGAGGTGGAGAGGCCAGCTGTCGGGCTGCCCCAGGCTCTGCTTGGCCAGGCAGGCACCCGGCTGCCCAGTACAGGCTCCTCTGGGGCCCGGCACAGGCTAGGGCAGAGTGCCTGGTGTAGGAACCCTGGGGGCATGGGTTTGCAGTGGACAGGGACCGAAACCCCAAATTGCTCCCCCAGGAAGACTGGCAGCAGGAGCAAGATCAACAAAGATGAGTGGGTGTCCGGAGGGAGACCCAGGGTCCCAGGGCAGAGCCCCCCCAGGGCCCATGCACCAACTGCAATGTCTGCCTTTGGCTACAGGGAGACTGAGGCACAGAGAGAGCAAAGAGTGGGCCAGAGCCTGAGCCCTTGCCCCGGTGCCCTTCCTCCATACCTCATGCCATCCGCCCACTCCACCCCACCCCTGCAGGGTGAGGGCAAGTGCTTCTTCCTCCTGGGAGTGTTTGAGCAAGTGTGTTCAAGACAAAAAACCCAGACTACTGGAGAAGTGCGCAGACCACTGGAGAAGTCCCTGGGCCACCCGGGCCCTGACTGGCCAGCTCTGTGTGGTCCCTGCAGACTCCCTCTCCAGCAGGAGCCCACCTGTGCCCACCTGAGGCAGCCTCTGCAGGGCTGTGGGCAGCCTGACACTCCTCAGGGTTTTACCCCTAGACCGGATGCATCCCACCTCTCAAACTCACGCTCTCAGGCTGGTTCATGGCTGTCTCCCATGCTTGTAAGCTGCGCTAAGATCCACTGGCTCCTTTGCTGGTTTTCTGCTCCTCCCACCTGCTAATCAGTGAGAGGGGCCAGCCCACCCTCCCGAGATCACCTTCTGGGGATCCACTCTGCCTACTTATGCTTTCAAGGGAGGAAGAAGGGGCTTTGCCAGGAAAGAGTTTTAATCTCTTAAAACAATAGAGTCTACTGGCACCCCAGGCAGGGTACCTGGGCCTGAGGCCCTCCAGGGCGGCAAGGCAGAGTTTGTTCCCCAGCCCTCCTGCAAGAGCCTTCCAGCAGGAAGCTGGCAGCTCCCACCCTATGCCCCGCAGGCCCTAACTCTCAGCGCCCCCACCTACCGATTTGCTCTCCATGTCTTTCATCAGGGTCTGGAAGGCTTGCTGGCGGATCTGCTCGCTGGGCAGTGCCGGCCGGAAGGCCACCTGGACCAGGCACCTCTGTGGGGACAGGTCTGGAGGGCAGAGCCCTTCTCAGCACCCCACTACCCCCACTGCTCCTGGATCCCCCAGAGGTCATGCTGACACTCCTGGTGTGAGCCCCCACTCCTTAGGAATTTCAGTTTAGTGTGCCCCTTCCAGGAGGGCCTCCCTGACAACCACACCCCCTATTTTGGAAGTTGGGGTGGGCTGCAGTGCATGATTACCAAGCCCTCTCTTCCCATGCGGGGTGGGGAGTCCTGTGATGGAGGCCCTGGATGGGCCAGGACCCAGCACACAGCCCACGAGGCACAAGCAAGAGAGGAAACTTTGTTTTCAGCCACTGAGATTTGGGGGTGAGTTCCTGTACCCTAATCTGTCCCCGTGAGCAGCACAGCATCTTTCCAAAGCACCTCCATATTCCAGCCCATCCCACGGGGAAGTCCTGGGTCTCACAGTGCCCAGTACAGCAAAGGGGCTCAAAACACATCAGGTGGGGCAGGTGGTGTATGTGCGGTTGGGGGGGGAGGTGGGAGTGGTAGAGAAAATGAAAGAGGGATGGTGGAGAGGAAGGGGAACAGGGGAGAGATGGGGGAAGAAGAGAGAGTGAGCGAGAGGAGGGGAGTGGAAGTGAGGGAGGGGAACAGAGAAGTGCAACTGTAATGATCCCCTTGGGAGACCATTACTTAAGCAGTATTTGCTAAATTTAGTGAAATGTTTTAAATAACATGCTTCCTGAAACCCTGGAGGGTGGGGTTGGTCATTCCCAGCCCCTGCCTGTGCCCCTTCTCACTTAGTCCTCTCCCAGGCCTCAAACTGGCTGTCACCCCTGACTTTTGAAGGGAAGGAATTAAGCTCAGAGAGCTTGTGATGGCCTGGGGGACTGGCTGAGACGTCTGTCTCCAGGCCCCAGCTCTTTCTGTTTTATCGGGAAAAACAGAGTAGGGGGGAAACCCTGGATCAATCCAATGGACAGACCCCTGCGCTCCTGGTGACGGGGCTCTGTGCCCACCTGCTGCACACGCACCAGCAGGCTAAAATGCCCAGTCCTGCTCACCAGGCCCAGAGGCCTTCTTAGCCTGCCCGAGTCTCAGGATGGGCAGCGTTGACCCCACATCTGGTGTGGTCAAGGCCAGAGCCAGGCTGTGGTGTCCACACCCACCTTTCCCGGCAACACAGTCCCCACCGAGGGCGAGATGGTGATGGGTGAGTCTGGGGGCAGCAGGAACTGGAAAGACGTGGGCCCCACGGGGCAGGTGTCCTCGGAGCCGATGCGGGGCACAGAGTGGGTCAGTGAGTTCATGCTCAGGTGAGAGTTGATGACGTACAGGGAGGCCAAGGATGTGTCGTACAAGGAAGTGGCTGCAAACTTGATCTGGTAGTGGGACAGCTCCAGGGGTGGGTGGACACCCACAGCCCGGCACGTCAGCTTGAAGCACCTGGAAGTGACCAGTGCGGGCAGGTTCAGCCTGGGTCCCTGTGCAGCCTGGGAGGTGGCCTCTGGCTGGAGACGGCAGCCTCCCTCCACCCGCACACAGGGGTGCCCAGGACTGTGGGCCCAGATCTTGCTCTCTACCCTGTTAATGAATTGTGATGAATTTTGAAACTACTGTGTATCTCTGCGCATGTTTTAAGAGGGTAGTTAAAAATCTAATCACAAGTCCGAACAGTTGCTAAGAGGGTAATTTCTGTCTTATTGTGTTACGTATTTATTGACATTTAAAAATAAAACTGATAAAATTGGTCTCCAAATGTTAGCACAGGGATCAATGTACCACAGTAAGCTAATCCCTGCTGCCACCCACTGAAAAGAACAGAAGCGGGGTGTTTTCACCGTGGAACATTTACATTCCATATTTTCTCTGAACTACTATTTTCACCGCACTCTCCCCATCAAATTCTATCCTGATTGTTATATTTTAATGCTTTTTTTTAATTTAAAATTTTATGAGTTCATTTGAGCCAAAACTAACAATCTCAGGGAAGCAAGATCTCAAAAATGTGCCTTATTTCAATGTTTTAAAGGATGATGTTGATTGCTCTACCATACTAGTCTGTAACAAAAACATCTGTTGCATGCGGGAATTGAACCAGCAACCTTGTTGTTAAGGGCTCACACTCTAACCAACTGAGCCATACAGTTGCCCCTCCGGAAACTCAGTGGCAGCTTGTTGTCCTTCAATCTAGTTATGGAGGGCGCAGCTCACTGGCCCATGTGGGAATCGAACTGGCAACCCTGTTGTTCAGAGCTCGCACTCAGCAACTGAGCCATCCATCTGCCCCTCAATGCGTATTTTTATGTCCTGTGAGGACAGGCTCTAAATGTTTTTAAAAAATTTCTTCTGGGGCCGGCCCGGTGGCTCAGGTGGTTAGAGCTCCATGCTCCTAACTCCGAAGGCTGCTGGTTCGATTCCCACATGGGCCAGTGGCTCTCAACCACAAGGTTGCCAGTTCAACTCCTCGAGTCCCGCAAGGGATGGTGGGCAGCGCCCCCTGCAACTAAGATTGAACACAGCAACTTGAGCTGAGCTGCCGCTGAGCTCCCGGATGGCTCAGTGGGTTGGAGCGCATCCTCTCAACCACAAGGTTGCCAGTTCAATTC
Source organism: Rhinolophus sinicus (assembly GCF_057876585.1). Classification (NCBI taxonomy): domain Eukaryota; kingdom Metazoa; phylum Chordata; class Mammalia; order Chiroptera; family Rhinolophidae; genus Rhinolophus; species Rhinolophus sinicus. The sequence goes on from NC_142514.1 coordinate 810,385, forward strand.
CCACAAGGGATGGTGGGCTGTGCCCCCTGCAACTAGCAATGGCAACTGAACCTGGGAGCTGAGCTGCGCCCTCCACAACTAAGATTGAAAGGACAACAACTTGACTTGGAAAAAAGTCCTGGAAGTACACACTGTTTCCCAATAAAGTCCTGTTCCCCTTCCCCAATAAAATCTTAAAAAAAAAAAAAAAATTCCTTCTGGGTTAGAGGTACCACTGAGGTTATTATTTTTCTCAGCTAATTGTAAAGGCTGAGATGAAAAGCAGTAATCTCTACATATAAAAAGACATCATTCTTAGGAAAGTAGACCAAGTTGTTTTTTCCCACTTTCGCTGAGTGATGTGACTTGTGGTCTAGCGGCCAGCGCTTCATTCCGCGGACCCAGGAACAGGAGTGAGGGAGGTTTGCTCCCCAACGTTGCTCACACATCTTCCAACATCATTTTGGATAGTCCACCTCTGGCAACTCACTTAGGTCCTCTATCACTCTGTTCCCAGGAGACAGCTGCAGCCCCTGCCCTCTGAAGCCCCTCGCCTGTCAGGAGTCGAATCTCTGAGGCCCAACTGAGACTTGCCTGAGCCTTGCCGGATGCTGTCATCCCTGTGACTAGGAGGCAGCGGGTTTAATGCAGGATCTTGAGAAAGGGCTGAGCCAACTGTTCACTGTCATCCCAGCACACATGAACACCACCACGTTTGCTGACAAAATGCTTTTATGTCAGCATGTGCTTTAAAATGTTTCTCTCCAAAAATCACTGAGGTAAAGTCTTCTTCGCTGAGTGTGTGATACTATTCCCCACCTAAGTTCAGAGGCAAAGCGTGCCTGACCGCACTGCCATCAGCACACCTCCTGTCCACGTAGGTGGCTGATGGCTGATGACTGTGGGCTCTGAGGCCTCAAGGATCCAGGCAGAGCTCGGATATGTGCCTGGCTGGCTGTCCTCGTTCCCACAGGCAGGCCCTGAGCCCCAATCTGAACGTTTCTGAATTCCCAGTGCCCATCGCCCCTCAGCTTGTTGATGGCAGTGAGGTTTGTCTTCTCTTTCTGTTGTTTGGAAGATTTTTGTAAGACCGGCATTATTTTTTCTTTAACTGTCTAGAAGAATTCATCAGTGAAGCCATCTGCATTTTTCACTGTGGGAAGCTTTTAAACTTTGGATTTGATTTCCTACTCAGAGTTTCTATTTTTCTTTTGTGTGAGGTTTGGTTAAGTTGTGTTTTTTGAGGAATTTGTCCATTTCTTCCAAATGGTCACATTCACTGGTGTGAAGTTGTTCATAACAAACAGTCCCTTATTATCTTTCTGATATTTGTAGGCTCTGTAGTGATGGCCCCTTTCACTCTTGAGGTTGGTAATTTGTGATTTCTCTCTATTTTACCTTGATTGGTCTTACTAGGAGTAATGAATTTACTAATTTCCCCCCCCCAAAAAAAAGACTTTTATTAATAGTTTTGTTGTTTTTCTCTGTTGTATTTGATTTCTCTTTCACTGACTTCCACTCATTATTATGTCTACTTTCTTTGGGTTTAATTTGCTCTTTTCCTAATTCTTGGAAAGGAAGGCTAGATTATACTGGTTTTCAAGCTGTCTTCTTTAAATGCATGCGGAGGTAGAAATTTCCTGCTAAGCACTGCTTCTGATGATTCACAAGGCCTCAAACTCAACGTGTCCAAGTTGAACCCTTAGATGTGCTAACATGGATCAATTACAAAAATATAAAGTTGGGGGGAAAACGTAAAAGCCAAACGCAGATCAATATGTGGAGTAAGATACCATCAATGAGGGGTAGCCCCAGGTTCCCACATCCTGGAAACCCCTCAGTCCAGGCACCCTGGCGGGGCCTAACACCGGCACAGCCTCAGGTTAAAAGCAAAGGAGGCGGAGCAGAGACGCTGGCGGGGCTGAACATTGGGCACGGACTTCTGTTAGGAGCAGAGGAGCCGGAGACCATGTCTCCCTGCAGTTCATACACACACCAGGGAGAGGGCGCTCTAGAGCCAAGCCAGCAAGCGAGAAAAGGGCTGAAAACTGGCCCCCTTCCAAAGGTTCAGGAGAAGAAACCGAACGGAGAGATGAGCAGCAGAAAAAGACTAAGATCAAACAAATCACAAGTAACGTTATTAGATAAAAGAGAAAAAGGAGCAGAAAAAAATTCATGCCAACAATACAAGCCTGCAGAGAGACGTGCCGGGGACGGATGGGAGCGGTAACGTGGACACTCACAGTGCGTTTGGAAGACTTGAGAAAACGAGAAACAGCACAGGTCAGAACCACGGGGCTCAGAGGTGAGGCGTCAGAGCTCAGGAAAGAGTCCTAACAATCATTTAGAAACGAAGGCTCAACTCTAAGGAACGCAGTGACGAAGGAAGAAGCAGAGAATTCTTTAAGAGAAAGACAAGATGCAAGATGAAACACTGAAGGAATAAAGGAGTGAAGAAAAGGTGACAAATGGGGAAGAAGCAAAGACCCATATTTATAACAGGAGGCCCCAAAGGAGAAAACCGAAGCAACTATTAAGGACTAAAATTCATGGAAATATTCCTGAAATTAGAAAGATTTGAAAAACACTGCGTACCTGGGTGGATGGGTCCAGAACAACCAACACTAAAATGTGTTCTGATAAAATCATTGGATTTTTAAATAAGAAGAAATCAATCCCTTAGGTACCCAGGCAAAAAGAAACTCGGGTTTCCTTCAGACTTTGACAGACACGTTTTATTCCACAAGGCAGTGGATAGTTAATATGTTTGTGTTTAAGATACTCAACTGAACCGATTTTCAAGTCTTAATGGCTACAGGCAAACTGTCACCAATATGTGAGAAATGAGGGGCATTGGTCTCTGTCACAGCCCCAAAAGAAGAGTCTTTTCAACAATGACATCAGTAAAATTGGAAGAAAAGTAACCCGGACTTCCTGCCACATCTCACTTTTTTTTTTTTTTTTTTTTTTAAGGAGGGCGCAGCTCACAGTGGCCCATGCAGGGATCGAACCAGCAACCTTGGTGTTATTAGCACCACACTGTAACCAACTGGGCTAACCAGCCACCCCCACATCTCACATTTTATGCAAAAGCTGATCAAAAGAAATCGTGAACCACATGTAAAATGTAAATACATAAAACTTTTAGAAGAAAATCTGTGCGACTTTGGGTTAGGAGAAAATTATTGGATATGACACCAAACTCATGATCTATATGGAAAAAGTTAATAAACAGGACTTTATCAAAATTAAAAACTTTCGCTTTATGAAAGACATTGGTAAGAGAATGAAAAGACAAGCCACAGACTGGGGCCAATTCTTTGTAAGCCTGACAAAGGATTTGTATCAGGATATAGATACTATATTTAGAATATAGATACTAAGTCCTGGGGATGATGACAGTTCACTGTGCTGCACGTTGGAAAGTAGCTCAGAGAATAGACCTTAAAAGTTCTCATCACCAGAAAAGAAATCTGTAACTACAAATGTGGTGATGTTAAGAGACTTATTGTGGGATCATTTCGCAATATATGCAAATATCGAAGCATTGTGGTATACACCTGAAACTGATACAATGTGGCATATCAATTATACCTCAAGCAAAAAGCTCTCCAAACTCAGTAAAAAACTCTAACTTAAAAAATGGGCAAAAGATCTAACCACACCTTTCACCAAAGAAGATACCCAGGTGCAGATAAGTACATAAGAGGTGCTCAACCTTGGTCACTAGAGAATGCAAATTAAGTCACAATGAGATGCCGTTCACACCTATTATAATGCCTCTCCACCCCCTTCCCCCCAAAAAATCTGACAGCAGCAAATCCTGGTGAGAAGTGAAAATGGTACAGCCACTTTGGGACTCTGTTTGACACTGAAATTAAACAGTTACCCTAGGACCTGGCGACCCCATTCCTAAACATGTAGCCCAGGGCAGTGAGCGCCCGGGCTCACACAGAACCTGCTTTGTGGGTCACTGACCAGCCTGGAGCCCGCCCACATGTCCAGCAGGGGAGTGGGTGCCCATCACGTGATGGGAGGGGCTGCGTGGTGCAGGCGGCTGTGTGCCCTGCGTGGGAGGCAGCGGGCAGGTCGGCTGTCTTGGAGGAGGGATGTGCTCTGACATGGAGGCAGGGGACCAGCCAGGAGGTGCCCCGCTGTCCAGATGAGGGTGTGGAGAGCTTCAGGTGCATTTTCAAGGTGGAGCCGACAGGACTGCAGGACTGACGGACAGTGGGCAGCGTGGATGTGAGGTGAGGGAAGGGAAGCAGGACAAGGCTGAGGTGAGCAACAGGAAGGCCTGGGCTGCAGGGGGAGCAGGTGTGGGAGCAGGTGGGGAATGGGGATGTGTCCAGATCGCAGACATCTCCTGGACCTCCAGGGGAGCTGCCAGGTAGCCGCATGCGCAGCCAGGCCCGGAGCGTGAGGCTCCCCGCTGTGGTGTGTGTGCAGTGGGGCCCTTCTGGGCTGCAGAGTCCACCTGGCTACGCGCTCACTGTGGGCTGTGATTACTGCCGCCTCATGGCTTGACTTTCCTGTAACCCTCCACGGAGCCCGTGCGGGGCACCGGGATAAGAACCCCTCTTCTCCAGAGGATGAGAGAGATGTGAACAAGCCACCGAACACCTGGCACCTGGGGCCACCAGAACCCAGCAGGAGGGGAGGGCAGTGCCGGGGGCAGGGCAAGGCAGGTGGGCAGGGTCTGGTCCCTTCCGTTTGCTCCGGAGGTTAAGTCTGCACTCTTTCCCCAAAATCTCACCACCCATGAACTCAGTCCTGCTCCCTGCCCAGCAGTCCCAGGTCACGTGCCCTGCTGGTGGGGGCCTGGTCTGCGGGATGAGGGGCTAGCCCGACCCCACCAAAGGTGGCCCAGGGTCCCAGCCAGGATCAAACAGCATCTCAGGTTGGGGTGCGCGCGTGCGTGTGTGGTGACAGGACGAGAGAGGAAGGGGCGAGCGGGGCAAGCAGCACAGCTCGACAGGAGGTGACCTGACGCACAGGGACGCTCCAGGACACTCCTCCCTTAGGACACTCCTCCTGGGAGGCACTGACCCCAGGTCGCGGAGGCAGGAGCCAGCACCTAATTCCCGACCACGCCTCCGTGTCCTGCTTCCCTTCTCCCTCCCCACCATCTTCTCAGTCCTGTCTCTCGGGGGCAGAATGGCGGCTCAGGGAGGTTCCGAGAGTGGCCCAGTCACAGCGCATTCAAGCAACGGTGCTCATGCCGAGGTCCTTCTGAGTGCAGAGGGTGCTCTGCACCCCACACGCACACACACACACACACACTTTCACATGTGCATACTCACGTGCACACATCCACACATGCTCACACACACACTTTCACATGTGCACACTCACGTGCACACGTCCACACGCTCACACACACCTACACCCATACCCACGTGTGCATGCTCACATAAATGTACACGCATGCCCACACGCACGCACGCACACGTCCACACACAGGCTCCCACGCACATGTCCACACATGCACACCCCACACACATATGTCCACACATGCATACTCATACACACTCACACATTGTCACACGTGCACACTCACAGCCCTCACTTGTACTGCTCACACACATACTCTCATCCATGTGTACTCACACACACATGCTCACACATGCACACCCACTTACACACACACACGCACACACAGCTTGAGCTAACCCAGTGTGCAAGGCCCCAGGTCCCAGGAGTCTGCTCCCCAGTCTGAGGTTCCTGCAGCCAGCAGTGGTGCCCAGCCCCGCAGTCAGGCTGGGGACCAGGGCGGAAGATGCAGGAGGCGCGGCCCCCCTGAGCGGCCCGCCACAGCCCCGCAAGCCTCACCGGTTGATCTCTGACTTGCAAGTGAGCGTGAAGCTGTACACCTTGGCCTTGGTGGGCTGAAAGATCACGTCGAGTTCCAGAGTGTCCAGTGGCAGGATCGTCCCAAACCCATCGTTGGGCTGAATGTCCACAAACTACAGGAGGGAAACCGCGGTGCCAAGTGAAAACATTGATCTGCTGGGGAAGGTCACGGGGGACTGTGGACACACGTGTGGCAGGGTGTGTGAGCGAGTGCGACTGTGCCAGTCTGCATGTATGAGTGTGTGTGCACGTGCCCATAGGCGTGTGTGTCAGTGTGTGGTCATATGTCAGCCCACATCTGTGTATGTGAGCATGTCTGCATGTGTGTGAGTGTGTCTGCATGTATGTGTGTATATATTTGTGAGTGTGTGCACACGAGCACATGTCTACATGTGAACATGTCTGTATGCATGTGAGTGCATGTGTGTAAGTTTATGTGTATGTTTATGTATCTGTTTGTGTATGAATGTTGCCTGCATGTGAGCACGTGTCTGTCTATGTGTATGTGAACACGTGTCTGTGTGTTGAGTGCATGCCTGTATGCATGTGAGCGCATGTGTGTGTATGTGTGTCTGCATGTATGTTGGATGGCAGGGCCTGTGGTGGGGCAGCCCAGGGAGGGGGGAGGGGTAGCCAAGCTGGGGTTTGGTCTTCGCTGTCCCCAAGGGCCAGGCAGGCAAGAGTACTGGAGGGAAGGGAGGGGAGGGGAGTCTGGAGCCGGGCGTGTGTGGTGGAGGAGAGGGATGAAGGGACAGGGAGAGGCAGGGCAAGCGCAAGGCAGTGTGGGGCCAGTGGGGTGAGGAGGAGGACGAGCGGAGAGCCAGATGAGGCTGAGGTGCCTGGAGCCGGGCGTGGGCCACCTGAACCCCAGGGGGGCAGATGCCCTGGCCCATTCTCAGAGCTTCCCAACCCACCCCCATGTCCCCGCACCCCTCACTGCCACGCAAGGCACCTTTGGGAGCCCGACGAACCCAAACTCCTGGGGCAGGAGGGAGCGGTTGCAGAGGCTGACTCGGGTTCTAATGGCCTCGTAGGTGGTGCAGTAGCCGAAGTCCACCTCCGAGGGGCTGAGCTCCAGGTCCGAGGTGGTGATGATGGCGTGGACGGTGAACCCCACCGGTCTGATCTGAAGTGCAAAGGGCAAGTGCGTTTCTGGTCATGTGTTTGCATCACTTTTGACAAATATTCCCAAAGAAGAAAGGCACAGCCTTGCTGTGGTCCATGGTGCACCCTTTCATGGACACAAGTGTCCCTTTAACAACTCTACTTTCCTCTTGTCCCCGGACCTGGGAGGACGTGAAAGCAGCCGTCACAAAGCAGTGCCAAACGAGAGTGTGAGTGCATGTGTGTGTACACGTGTGTGCACTGAGGTCTGCGAGTGTGAAGGTAGACCATGTGAGCACGTGTGTGTCTGTGAACGTGTGGCACACGGGGCTCGGATGATGGGACAGCACTCAGAGCCGCTCTCTCCACAAACCCCCTCCCCTGGCCTACACTGTGCCGGGGCTGCTGGGGTACGGAGCCCGGCTCCCAAAGCGGCCCTGTTCCCCATGAGCACCAGCACCTCTAAGAAGTGCCCCACACAGACCTGATCAGCCACCCAGATTGTCATCGGGGCCTCCAGGACTCTGCTTTCCTTATCAAAATACTTCCTTGCGTCTTCCGGGAGGGAGTGTCTGGAAGAGACAGGGTGCACCTGAATGCACTTCTCTTGTTCAAATTTTGCAAAATGACAGTGACACTGACCTGAGCTGTGCTTCAGATCACGTGAGAGCTTCAAAACACATGAAACCCACAGAATGTAAGATGATGAGATATGCCTGGCACCAGCCCCTGTGCTCACCTGCTGCAGCCCCCTCCCCTGTGCTCACCTGCAGCCCCCCTCCCCTGTGCTCACCTGCAGCCCCCCCCCATGGTCACCTGCAGCCACCCCCACCCCACCCCACCCCACTGTGCTCACCGAGGCAGGAACTTGAGCTGCGCGGAGTAGGACGACAGGGCCTGGATGTAGCCCATCTTGGGCAGCAGCTCCATGTGGGCCCTGAGCTCCTTGCACACCTCCAGCTTCAGGCGCAGGGCTGCTTTCGACCTGCAGCTCAAGGGACACAAAGGGACCCAAGACGGACACCGTGGTGTTTCATCCTCTGAGGAATGTTAGTTCTCACCACCCAGCCATCCAGGGTGCTTGGTGCACACCCAAGGCAAGCCACGCCACGCCTTGAACGCAGGAGCCAGGGTCCCCCAGCCCTGCTTTTAGAGGCTGGCTTTCCTGCACTGAAGTCTGACAAGGCTTCTTACAATTGGGCTTGGCCCTCATTGGTTCTCAGGAACCTGAGTGTTTTCTGGGAAGACCCCTACCAGGCAGGTGCTGGGTACAGGGGCCTGGAAGGCTGGGGGGTGGGGCCCTTGCCCGCCTTGGCTTCTGTCCTCCTCCCACCCAATTACAGGCTTGGGTTAGACTGGGTGCCACTCACCAACGCGCAGCACAAGCTCTGCAGGACACCAGGAAGGCCCCTAGACAGCCTGGCCTTGGTCAGTGACTGCAGCTCCCCTAAATTCTGTCCCTACTTCCAAACCAGGACCAGCCAGAAGAGCCAAGGGTGCCCACAACCAATCACGGGGAAAGCCTGCTTCTAGTCAATGTGTCCAGCTCCCAGGCCACGCCCCCACCAGACCACGCCCCCACCAGACCACGCCCCCACCAGGGCTCTCCTGGACCCCCTTCTCCCAGTGAGGCTCTCCCCCTCCCCTGCTCGCCCTGAGTCGCCACCAGATCAGGCAAGGAGGCCGACCCTTCATCACAGCCCAGTTTTCCCACCCCACAAGTGGAGTGAGCTCTAAGGTACAGGAAGAAAGGCAGAGGGCTGCCCCAGCTTGGCGAGGGAGCCGCTTCCTGGTCTGCCTGGGAACTGTGGGCCATGGTCCAGAGCCTTCCAGAACTTTCTGCCTCCTCCTCAGAAAGCTGTGGGTGATCCTGCCAGCCCCATGGCTGCTGGGGCCTTTGTCAGCCATGGCCCTGAGTCCACAGCGATACAGGACAGAAGCTGGACACGGCGGGGCCCCTGCTTACCGTGAGTGGATGACGATGGAGTCCTGGTACAGCCGGTCGTACATGCATATCTTCAGGTCCACGCTGGGCCTCGGCACCCAGACCGGCACGTCAACAGCAACACCAACGGCTCGGAAATACAACTACATTTGAACGTGTGAATTCAACAACACAACCGTGTTTCCGTCAGCAAAGTACTGTTAGCACAGAACCCAGCAGGCACGCTTTTATAGCTCTTCCAAGCATGGGAGGTTGATAACTAAACAGGCCGTGCTCTGGGCTCCTGGCACTTTTCATAGTGTCCCATGGAAAAACTCCCTTTTATTATCAAAATTTTCAAACAAAGGAAGCTACAACCATAATCACTGTCATGTGCCCCTCACGCAGCTTCACAATTACCAACATTTATAGCTGTTTAAGAAAACCCGTTCATTACAGAATAATGCATCACCCAGAGAGGACACGTCATGGAACTTGCACGGCTAATACAAACGGAAGCTCAGAAGTCTCGATGGGACTGGGAAGAGAGAGCGGGGTGCGTCTCTCCCCTCCACCGTGGACCCTAGCCGTGCCTCTCCCAGTCCAACCGAGGCCGGGGCCCTGGGAGTTTGGGGCTCCTTGGTGTCCTGTAGGGGAAGCTGTGCACAGCAGCCCCTCAGACTGGGGGTGACCACCCTTTCTAGCCCGACAGCCCACAGGACTGGGTGGGGGGCACGGAAGCGGGGACTGCTCCCCTTTCTACAACCTGTAGGACTTGTGACATTAGGGACATGCGAGCCACCAGATCTTAGGCCACAGTGTTGCCAAAACGTACAACCCATTTCCGGGGGCCAGAGACAGGAAATTGGGCAGAAGAAACATAAAACGCCCAGGGAAGAGGAGTTGCCGGGAGAGTCGGGACGGTCCACGTCACTTAGAGGCCGTGCCGGGCTGGTAAACGGTTAACGAGGGCTGGGGCTGCTGCCGGGAGAGGGCCTGGGAGGTCCAGGAGCAGCCCCTCACTTCTGTCAGGTGGTGACGGGAAAGCACCTGAGCCAGCGGCCAGGCAAGCAGGTCAACAGGTGGCACAGGACATGCCAAGCTGAAGAAAGAGCCGAGACTTGGAGGACACAGGGGAAATACCAGTGGGTCCATGAAACAGACGGGCGCAGTCAGCAGCGGAAGCCCCATGTAAGGAGGAGTCCAGCCAAGACGAGAAAGAACGGAGGACCTGGGCGTGGCATGGTGACAGGGACAGGAAGGGCCAGCCTGCACTGGGGCAGCAGCCTCAGACCCTGGAGGGGAGGAGTCTACAGGTGGACAGAAGCTGGAACCTGTCACCAGGGGCCCCTCTCAAGAAGACAGGCAGGCAGGACTCAATCCAGACCCCCACCCCACCCCACGAGACTGACAGTGTGCACCCTGCTTCCAGTTGGGGGGCTCAGAGGAGAAAGGAGAGTGACCAGGGTGTTTCCTGTCCCTGTTCACCCCAGCAGGACCACCGTGGGCTAGACTGGCACTTCCTGTGACCCAAGGTCACAGCCCCTGGCGGGGCACCCTCTCCAAGCACAATGGTCACCAAGTTCTGGTTCTTGTTCCTTCCTGTCACCACTGCGGGGTCCTGTGGGGCAGTGTGGGGTCCTGTGGGGTCCTGTGGGCAGTGTGGGGTCCTGTGCGGTGATGTGGGGTCCTATGGGGTCCTGGGGGTGCTGTGGAAATTTTGGAGCAGTGTGGTGTATTGTGGGCTGTTGCATCGTTTCTTTACGGGACACACGCAGAGCAGAGGTTCTGGGTGGGGAGAAGAAGGGAGAGGAGAGGTGCTGAGCACAAATGCACGACAGCCATGGTCAGACCTGGATGGAGACAGCCACCTGCCTGGAGCCGTGGGTGTCAGCTAAGAATTCCCACGGTGGTGGGGCCAGGTGGTAGCTGGAGGAGATTCTAGTAGTTCTAATGATAGTGGAAGGAAACCCAGGCATTGAGGGCCAAGAAAGCAGGTAAATAAAAGGGGCTCCAAGTTGCATTTTGTTTTGGTCATACGACAATACTGGGGGAGCCTCACCAGGGACACAGGCCATTGTGGAGGGTTCTCCTCCTTCCAATAAGAAATAGAAAGTCATGTGGGATTTGAGGGCTGGGAAAGGGGAGGAAACCGTTCTTGGAAAGACTTTCCAAATGAAGGCATAGAACAGAATAAATAGCAACTTGATCAAACCAATGAAAACAAGAAAACTGAAAAAGAGGGAACAATATCAAAAAATAAATAGTGAACATAGACTGAGATGGAAGGAGTGAAACTATGCTGGTTATTATGCTGTGTGTACACACTACATTCTCCCACCAGAGGTGGAGAACGTGAGTCAGATTGACAGACAAAACCTGGCTCCTTGAAAGATGCAAGGTGGTAAGAAAAAAGGATGTCTATGGGGGGGGGGGGGGGACGGGACAAAGAGGCAATTGCCAGCCCGAGGAAAGAAGGCATGGCCTTGTTGTTATCCTCAGATCAGCTGGAATCTCGAGGTAATGTAAGCAGCAGGATAAAGAGGAAGTCTGGCTCTGGCGATAGGCACAGTTCATGATAAGAAAACAACTACAAACCCTCATGCACCAAACTACAAAGCAGCTGTAGAAAGTCCATCAGTTGGAAATGTAGGGAGAACAACTCAAAACTATAATCACAATGGAAGGTTGACATGGGGCAGGAACAGGGAGGGCACAGATAGTGTGAATAATCTAGTCACTAAACTTGTTTCCAGCTCGTGAGCTAATCCACCGTCTTCATAAGAATACATCACATTTATAAAATCAATCCTGCCTTGGGTCACAAAGAAAACTTTAACACAATAAAAAAAGAGTTTGCAGATCATAATCTCTGAGCATAACAAACTTATAAATAAATGATAAAAAAAATGAATAAAAATTTTAGCTACTTGGAAATTAAGAAAGATGTTTCTAGTGATTAAGAGCAATGGCTGTGTGTGTGTGTTGGCTACGGGTGCTAACCAGCTGCACCACCAACTAGCCATCCATGTGGGTGACCTGGGCAGCCGCCTCATGGTTGGGGGGGGGATGCAGAGCGGTGGCGACCCTGTGCCCAGAGAAGGGTCTGTGCCCCAGTGACCATGTGTGTAAAGTGGCTGTGGGACACTTACTGTAGGGCACTGCTGGTTCTTAAATATGACCTTGAACCTGGTCTGGATGGCTCCTGGGATGACCGGGGAGAAGATGATGGGCACCTTGATGGAGCTGAAGGGTCCAATCTTACCCTCTGTTATCTGCTCGGGAAACAGGGGCCGTAGAGCCAGTCAGGCTTCCTGTGTATGAAGGCACTTCCAACTGTCCCCACCATGGGATGTTTCACTGTGAGCCTCAGTGGCGGCAGGACCCACGTTCCTGGGATGTCCTCCTGGCCACACAGACACTGGTCCCAAGCCTGGCCCTGCCCTGTGAGGACTTACTGCCCAGGACCCAAGCCAAGGGGAAGAGGCCAAGGGGTGCCTGAACACCTCCCCAAATGCTCCCCCTCCCGTGTGTTCACTGCTTTCCTCAGTGACCCCCGGTCCTTGTGCGTGTACCTGCCCCCTGCCCACAACACGGGCCCGGGAGGCCCGGCACCCAGGAAACCGCCACTACTACTGCGGTCCTGGCAGACCCCAGCTTGGGACGGGGCTGGCCGGATGCAGGCCAGACTGCCAGCTGCACGGAGGCTTCAAGTCCAGTGGCCAGATAAGTCTGGTCCAGCTCTCGTCAAATGGAAGGGCCACCTGGGGGAGGTGGGTCAGCAGGTCAGAGGCTGCAGCTGGAGGAAGGTGGGCTGTGGGGCAGTGGGCCTCACTGACCTTTCCCAGTGAGATCTCCGTTGATTCCTCATTGGGGGGCATGGTCATGGTGGTGGCTGATTCTGGAAGAGAAGGGGCTTCAGATGTGAAGAATGGCCGGGCAGGGAGGGGACAGCTGTGCCCAGACCCACCTGTGATACAGTCACCCCCCACCCCGAGCCATCCTCCTGGAGCCATGGGGCCCACTGGGGAGCTGTGGTGTCAGGGCGTGACCTGGCCCCTCCATCTCCCAGATTACCTGCTGCTATGTGTGTGGGCTGCCAGCCGTGGAAGCAAGAAGCTGGGTTGGGACAGGGGGCAGGATCTGCCCAAAGCCCCAGTGAGGGGAGGTCAGGAGGGGGAGCAGAGCTGGCCCCCTGGGGGGTGCAGTGGCCTGAAGGTCAGAATCTGAGTGCAGTGAGGATGGAGACAAATTGGACAGGGTGGCAGTCAGCCTTTTGGCATTTGCTTTGAAACAGGAGGAGACTGGAAAGTGGTGTCAAAAGTGGCTCTGTGTGAAGATGAGGAACCAGCAGAAAGCGTGTCTGATGAGAATGCCAGGTGGAGAAAGAAAGACGCCAGTGCAGAGAGGGGAGGTGGCAGGAGTGTGGCCTGGGGGGAGGGGCCGGGCCCAGGGCCTGGGAGGGGGGCAGCCGGCTCCCCACGATCTGGAGGGCAGACACTGTGGGGGTGGGATCTCCCTCCTGATGCCCCCCATTTTCTAGTGACCTAGTGGAGCTAAGTCCTAAAAACTTAAACAATATTATCTTTCAACAACTTATTTTACAATCAAATTTCATAGCCTAATCTTTCACAGATACTTAGTTTTGCCTGTGTGTGTGCTGCCGGCATGTTCCAATCATCACTTCCCCACTGGTGGGCTGTGGATTCCGACTCACCCCTTATGGTTCAGGGGAGCACCTCAAGAATCAGAAAAGCCCCTGAAAGCAGATGCTGTTTCCTCTTGTCTGGGAAGGTCTATCTGTTGACTTTGCACACAGACAGACAAAACTTGATAGGAGAAGCCAAAGTCATTCTCTGGCCTCTGCATACCTGCCGGGCCGAGCTTCCATGGACAGCCCCAGGTTCAGCACCCTGGGCACCCATGTGGCCATATTATTATCCCCCAGGGGTGTGCCCCACTTCTGGGGCTGAGGTTGGAAAGGCAGCAAGCCCCCAGTTCTGGGCTCCTGCAACTTGGTGGACTTGTCACCCTGCCCAGAGGCCACGACTGTCACCTGGGCAGGGGAGGAGCAGGAAACCTTGTCTGCTTCAGGAGTAACCACTGTGACAGTCTGGACCTGAGCCTGGGGCCAGTTGCTTCATCCTGCGTGAGTGGTGGCTGGGGTCCCTTGGTGTCCTAGGGAGGAGCTGCATTAATCCGTTTGCAGGGAACATGGTGAGCTTTCATAAATTCTAGAGTCAGGCCCGTTAACGATTAGGAAAATTTTCTTTAATTGCATGTCCAGTGTTATCTTCTCCAGGCATTGGTTCCATTCCGTCAGTCATAGAGTGGATACTCACTGACTTCCTGGATGTGAGTTCAGACATATTTCAACATTTTAGAAAATTCTCAGTGAGCATTTCAGTGCCTTTTCCTGACTCCAGTAGACAAGTTCAATCTCCTAATCCTAATGGTATAGTTTGTACCATTTCTTTCATGTTTCCATCTGTCTCTTTGTCTGCATTCAGAACATTTCCTTGGGTCTATCTTCTAGTTCACTGATTTTCTCTTCAGCAGTGTCTCCTCTACAGTTTAACCCATGGATTGGGGTTCCATTTTCAATGATCATATTCTTACTTCTGGAAGTTTTATTTGGTTGATTTTCAAATCTATTTGATCTTATTCCTTTGTGATGTTTTTCAAAGTAACAAGCAGGCTCCATCTACCCCTGTGTCCTGCATTCACACCAGACATTGGTGGGATTTACAAGACCTCGGGTGAGACGGATCCACCTCTAGCAAGGCTGCCAGTAAAAGTTGTAGAAGGGTGTGGCTCCCTGTTTTGAGGCTACTTCGAAGACCAGGGGCCGTCTAATCAGTGGAGAAGGAAAAGCAGCAGAGGGGTGAAAAGGTCTGAAAATGAGATCAGAAAAAAAGAAAAGAAAAGAAAAAGGCAGGACCAACACAAGTCACAAAATAAGGTGGTAGAAACAAATGCAAATATATTGAGAGTTACAATAAATGTAAATAGACTAAATACTCTGGAAAAAGTCAAAGATTGTCACACTAGATAAACGGACCCCAAATCTTTAAGACCTCTATACTATAAACTACAAAACATTGCTGAAAACAATTAAAAAGACCTAACTAAACGGGGAGATAGCTCATGTTTATGGATTGCAAGACTCAAAATTGTTAAGATGTCATTTCTCCCCAAATTGATCTGCAGACTCAATGCTGTACCAGTACTTTCTTTCTTTCTTTTTTTTTTTTGAGATATCAAGAAGCTATTTCTAAAATTCATATGGAAATGCAAAGTACCTAAAATATCCAAAGCAAATATCTAGGAAAATAAACAACTGGGGGACTAACACTATGTGGCTTGAAGACTTAATCTAAAGCCGTAATAATCCAACAGTGTGGTACCAGCATAGTACAGACGAATGGGTCAACCCATCAGGACAGGGAGGCCAGAAATGTTACCCACACTTACAATTCACTGCTACACAGAAAACAAACTGATTTTTGACAAAGATAACGAGTCAGTCTGATGGGAAAAGGAAAGTCTTTTCAACGCACTTTGCACAAGCAGCTGGATGTCCATGTGGGAAAAAGAGCCTGGATGCACCTGACACCACCCAGCGACCTTCGCGTGGGCTGGAGACCCAGACATAAAGCATGTCCATGTCTTTCTGACCTTGGGATGGGAAAAATGTGCTGCAAAGACACACGAGGCACAAACCTTAATGGGAATGAGGGGGAGATTTGCGAACATTACAATGAAAGCTTTGGTGTAAGAAGAGCCGACGAATGGCGTAAGGAGGCTGGGAGGCAGTCCTGGCTGCACCGCTGACCAAGTGCAAGTATCCAGCATCTGAGGCCCTCGTAGGAAAAAATACAAAAAACACAAGCAACTCTATAGAAAAGTAGGTGGCAAACTGTCGGGTATCTCACACAAGAGGAAACAAAACGGAAGCACCAGGTGTGGCCAGGGCTGCTGGGCAGCACCCTGTTGGACACTGCTGGTGGAGTGTGGACGGCACCACCACGTCAAAAAAGAACTTGACAGGAGCTAATAGAAGCAAAACTACACTGGCATGTGGAGTGCACACGTGGGGACGTGTGGTCCTGCAAAACCCCAGGGCAGCCAGCGTGACCCTGACTGGAGCCACCATCTGGGGGCCGACAGTAAGGAAGGCTCACCCTCAGCGTGGACCAGCCCCATCCAGCCCCGAGCTCCACGCTGAGCACTGAACTCACAGAAGGAGGCCCCTGAGTTCACGGTCACACAAAGCCTGGAACGGGGTAAACACTGCTGCCCATTGTGGCCCCAGGAACAAGGACGGGGCACTGGAGGGAGGCAAAGAAGCGGAGACGGCGCCACACAGAGTGCCGGTACAGCAGGGACCCACGTCCTTCCGGCCATGCTCCTGTCGCAGCCGCCCTCTGTCCACAGAGTTTGGGGCAGCCCGGGCAGCTGGTGCCTCCGTGACCCGTCAGCAGCCCTGGCATTCCTGCCCTTCCCTCTCCTCCCTCCATCCCATGGCTGCTGCACCCCAGGGTCAGGGCTCCCCAATGTCCCAACAAGGACCTTCCAGGGTAGCAGGAGGACAACCCTAAGGCCAGCCTGGAGGTCCAAAGCTGGGGAGTTCCTGTGTCTCCTGCCCCTTAAACACGGATGTGGATTGAATCCCACCTCTATCAGCGTCTATGTGAATATATGGCTATTTACCATTTACTGTCACTTAAAACCATATTCCTGGAAAAATGCTGCCTGTCCAGCCTACTGGCCCCACACGGACACATCAGAGCCTGGGGGAGATGGGCAGGTGCTGGGGGCTCCAGCAGGCCGCCCTGGGCTCTCGGACCCTGCCGCCCATCTCACCTGCGGGGTGCCCCTCGTCCTGCAACCTCTGGCTGGGCATGTCCACCAGGGAGGACCCGTTGCCGTCCAGCTGCTGCTCAGAGAAACTGGAGATGACTTTTTCGTAAAAACCTCTATCGTTGTATGTGAGGGTGCTGCTCTGAAAAGAGAACAGGCCGCCTTTGCTTGCGGTTTCAGTCCGCCTCTCCCACCCGACAGCCCAGACCTGATGGCTGGGATGGCTCCACACCGATGGTGTGGAGACCCCCATCCCGTCCTTCTCTGGGGAGACCCGTCCTTGTGCCTGGGGCCACAATGGGCAGCACCCATGGTTTTCAGGCCACTTGCCTCCAAGCTGGGACTTTCGAGGCCACCAGTGGGGGTCGGGTGGGGGTGGGTGGCCTGGGGCTCTCAGGCCTAGAGCTCTTGGCCACTGTTTTGTCACCACACGCTCGAGACGGGACAGTGTGCTGCTGCCACTGTGCCTGTGGCTTGGTGGCCCCATGTCCTCCTTAGAGACCAATGTCTCTATGTGGACTGACCAGGACGACCCGCTTCCCAGCCCCACAGGGGCCACCCCTTGGCATCATCACTCATGTCACTCTTGGGACTGTGTCCTGGGGCGGCCACACCCTTGCTCAGAAGCCGTGGTCAACACTCACAATTTTCCTGACCGACGGGGAGGTGTCCATGTCACGGGCCTCTGATGCCGGCAGAAACTTGAATGTGGTGCCCAAGCCCCCGACGTTGGTCAGTGTGATGACGCGGGATGCTGTCTCCCCCACCACGTAGCTGCCAAAGTCGATGAGCTCCTTGTCAAGGGACAGCTGCCAGCGGACCGTGAGTGAACAGGGTGACTGATGCGCCAGGTCCACAGCAAAGCCCCCTCCCCCCTGTCACCACAGCCCCGAGGGCACGCCCTGCCCTTCCGCTTGCTCGGGGGTGTGGCTGTATCTGGCTGCAGGCGAGAGCGGCAGGGCCTCTGCACACCCAGGGACACAACCCTCACCGTAGAAACCGCAGCCTGTGACCATGGAGAGCACCTGAATCCCATTTCTAAAACATGAAGCTAAAGAGAATGAGCTGTCGAGCCCTGAAAGGACGTGGAGGAGCCTTAGTGCCTGTCGCTGAGTGAGAGAAGCCAGTCTGAGAAGGCTACATGCTGTGTGGTTCCAACTGTGACACTCTGGAAACGGTACAACTAAGGCGGTAAAGGATCAGTGGTTGAATATTAATAAAAGGTCAACACAGCGAGAAGATATAACAATTATACACATTTACGCACCTAATGACAGACCATTAAAATACATGAAGCAAAACCAGACCGAGCTGAAGGGAGGAACAGACAGCTCTACAACACTCCTCTCACAAGACTGGACAGCACCCTAGACAGGAGATGAGTAAGGACACGGACGGCCTGGACAACCCTCAGCCCAACGCCATCCAGCAGACAGACACAGAGCACAGTACCCCTAACACCCTTCTCAGGGGCACACGGCACATTTTCCAGGAGAGACCACTAAGAGGCCTCAAATTAACTCTCAATAGACTAAAAAGATGGATCTCATGCAAAGTACCTTCTCCGACCACAGCAGGAGGAAGTCGGACATCAGTAACAGAAGGAAAACTGGACAATTCACGAAATTGTAAAAACTAACACACCTTAAACAACCAACGGATCAAAGAAGAAATCACAAGAGAAATAAAAACATACTTAGAGACAAATGAAAATGAGACACAACACACCAAAACTTACAGGGAGCAGAGAAAACGGGGCTAGCAAATGTGAATGCAGACATTAAAAACAAGAAACATCTCAGGTCAGCAACCTAACTTTACAACTTAAAGAACTAGGAAAAGAAGAAAAAACTAAACCAAAGCTACCAGAGGAAGGACATAATACAGATTAGAGCAAAAAGAAACGAAATAGGCCACAGAAAAACAATAGAGAAAATCAATGAAAAGATCAACAAAATTGACAAGCCTTTAGCTAGATGGACTGAGGAAAAAAGACTCACGTTACTAAAATCAGAAAGTGTGTATGCATGTGGGTGTGAGTGTGTGTGGATGAGTGAGTGCATTGTGTGGTGTGTGTGTGAGTGTGTGATGTGAATGTGTGTATAGGGTAGGTGGGCAGATGACCCGTCTCCTAGTTGTGGGTCACCAGACTTTGAGAAGCCACAAGGAGACAGGATGGGAGGGCCGCCCCTCCAGACAAGCTGAGCTGGACGCAGTGCCCGGTGGCCCTGGGTGCTGCACTGGGAGGGGGCTGACGTGTGTGGCTGAGAAAAAAGCACAGGTGCATGTCTGGTGGCGGGGGGCTGCACTGGGGCCCTCTGGGCATCCTCCCCTCTTCCCGTTCCTGATGGAGCCCCTGAGATTCAGCTGGACACAGAGCAGCCCTGGATAAACTACTTCCTGCCCTTCAAAAGTGAGCGAGAAATTAAGACAGTCCCAGATAAACAAAAGCTGAGGAGGTCGTGGCCACCAGACCTGCCCTGTGGACATGCTCAGGGAGCCTGCAGGGGGAGACAAGAGGCAGTGTGAAGAAGTAACCATCTCAGAAAAGCAAGCAGCTGGCAGCTGTGGAAGTCGGTGTTACTGTAACACGTTTGCCACCCCACGTTGTTTCCTACATGACTGAGAGACTAACACACTTTTGAAAACTGTTAGCTTATGTCACTGGACACACAAGTTATAAAGATGTCTTTCTGTGACGCCGAAAACTGAAAGGGGTGGGACGGGGCTGTGTGGAGCGGAGGTTCTGCAGCCACTGAGGTTACACCGCTACGTAGAAATCCGAATTGGAGAGTGATAACTTCAGGACGTTACGAGTAATCTCCACGGTCACCACAAAGAAAACAGACACAGAAGACACATGAAGGGCAATGAGAAAGGAACCTAAATATTTCCCTACACAGAACTCAAGCAAACATGAAAGGAGACAGTAACGCAGGAAATGAGAGACAAGGAAAGCTGAGCGGCTCAGGGAAACCAAGTGGCACAATGACAGACGCGTGGCTCTTGTCTCAATCAGCCTTGAGAAGGAAGGAGACTGTGGCATTTGCTGCAGCAAGGATGGACTCTGAGGACATCGTGCCTGTCACAAAAGAACAAACACTGTGCCACTTATACAAGAGAAGGCACTTAGCAGACAGCGGTGCCAGGGGCTGCGGGAGGGGCTGGGAGCGAGTGTCTAATAGGGGCAGTTTCCATTCTGCAAAATGAAACGAGTCTGCAGTGGGTGGTGGCGACGGCCGTGTGATGGCACCAAGCTGGGGACTCAGAAATGGCTAAGTCAGTAAGTTCTGTGCTGTGTATATTTTACCACAATGAAAAGCTGAGGAAGAAAAAAGGAGACTGAAGAACGTAATAATGAAACACAATGTGTGATCTTAATTGTATCCTACCTAAGAAAGTAACAGTTATAACAGGAGGTTTGGGGACAGTTGGGCACATTTGAACATGGGCTGGGTAACAGGTGATGATTAGGGATGTCAGTTTCCTTAGTGGAGAACGTCAGACTGTGCGGTCCCGTCCCACACCCTGTGGTCTTGCTCTGCAGCATTGCACTCGCGTGGGGCAGTGACTCTGCCCCAGTGATGGAGGGATTGCCCCGTGACTTGCTCTGTGAGATGAGGAAGGCCGACGTGGGCTCCCGTTGTCTGAGCAGCTCATGCTGGGGAAGCTGCTGCCTCAGAAGCCGGCAGCCATCCCCTCCCCCAGCTCACCTGCAGCCGGACACAGAGCTGCCCAGACAAGCCTCGCCTGGATCAGACAAACCAGAGCTGACCTGCACACCTGTGACCGTGGGACACAAGCTGGTTGCTGGTACAAGCTGTGAATTTAGGAGCCATCTGATAGCAGCATCGTGTGGTAAGTGTGAGCAGTCCAATTAGAGGACTACGAAGTGGTGGTTTCTAGAGGAGAATGTCGTCGTCTTACAAGGGGTGTGAGTACCGTGAAATGGCTAATTTACTCGGGAGTGGATTGGCCACAGGAGGCAGGAGAGCAGCCGAAGCAAATACTGACAACTGTCTAGGTGGTGGGTGTGCAGTGCCCACGGGAGCCTGCCCTCTGCTTCTCACTGGAAGTGCTGTACGCAGGAAGAGGGACTGCAAGACAAGAGAAGGAGGTGCCAAAGGAACGGGGGAAATTCGCGAAGCGTGTGCGAACGTCGAAAACACATGAAGAACCGTTCAACCCCATAACAAAACCAGCAATCCAAAATAAAAACGGGCGGGGACCTGAACGGACATTTCTCCCAAGAGGACACACAGACGTCCACAGGTCCATGAAAAGATGCTCAACGCCACGAATCACCAGGGAGACGCAATCAGAACCACAGTGAGAGCCCACCTCACTCCTGTCAGAATGGCATCACCAATAAATCAACAAACAACGGGTATTGGCGAGGACGTGGAGAAAAGGGGACCCTTGTGCGCTGCTGGTGGGGTTGCAGATTGGTGCACCACTATGGGAATCAGTATGCAGGTTCCTCAAGAAAGTATTAAAAAAAAATAAGGCTGGCCGACCCGGTGGCTCAGGCAGTTGGAGCCCCGTGCTCCTAATGCTAAGGTCACCGGTTCGATTCCCACATGGGCCAGTGAGCTGCACCCTCCACAGTTAAGATTGTGAACAACAGCTCTCCCTGGAGCTGGGCTGTTGTGAGCAGCCAGAGGTTGGCATGTGCGGCCGTGGGCTACTGTGTGCTGCCAGGAGTGGCCGGTGGCCAGTGTGAGTGGCCGGCAGCCGGCGAGAGCTGCCGTGAGCTGCTGTGAGAGGCTGACCAATGACTGGCGACCAACTGCCTCAGCCGGGGGAGCGCAAGGCTCCTAATATCATCATGGGCCAGGGAGCTGGGTCCTACACAACTAGACTGAGAAACAACGGCTTGAACCGGAGTGGTGGGGGGGAGGCGGAAGAAAGGGAAAAAAAATCATTATTAAAAAATTAATAAATAAAGCTGCCATATGACCCAGCAATTCCACAAATGGGTGTTTATCCAGAGGAAATGAAATCGATTGTCTTCAAGACATGTCTGTACCCCCATGTTCACTGCAGTGTTGTTTCCAATGGCCAAGACATGGACAGCACCTAACTGCCCATTGGCAGACGACTGGATAAGGAAAATGTGGCACGTACATACCATGGAATGTACTGAGTGGAGTGAGAAAAGTCCGACAGAGGATGACAAAACCATGTCAGGATGACAAAATCCCGCTGTAGGTAGCATCTCAACCACGGGACTCACATACAGAGAACAAGTTGGTCATTGCTGGAGGTGGGTGGGGTGGGCAACTTGAGTGAAAGGGGTCAAAAGGCACAAACTTCCAGTTACAAGATAAATAAGTTCTGGGGCTGTGATGCACGGCATGGTGACTGCAGTTAAAAGAAAATCAGAGGACACCACAGAGCTGCAGAGAAGGCCAGAGCGTCCCCTCTGACTGGGGCCTGCAGTCTGGGCTGTGCCCTCGGAAGGATTTGTTGCATTTACTGGGGACCTGAGCTCGGCTGGGACGGAAGCCTGGTGGAGACCTGGCCCTGGTCCCTACATCCTCACTGCAGGACGCACACCCCAAAACAAGGTTCCCAACAGGGACAGCCCGAAAAATGCCGGCTCAGGCGTTGCGTCTTGGAACTTACAGAACATTTCTTTGTTGAACACTTCAGTGGGACAGAAAATCTGCCAGTCTGAGCCAGAAACAAGACACTTCCTTCCAGATCTTTGTTTATCTAAAAAAAAAAGGAACAACTCCACCACCATGAACATTTGTAACTTTACCCAGTGACACACGCAATGTCTATGCAACTATGGCCTGGGCCTGGGCCCACCTGCCACCTGCCAAGCTCTGGTGGCCCCAGAGGGAGGGGTCAGTAGAATGTGGCCAGGCGGGTGGCACACCAACCGGCAGGGCCTGTGGGAACCCTAACACACCATTCAGACCTAAGGGCACACACAGGTCACACCTGCCAGCTACCTGTGAATAACACAGCAAACGAGAGGCCATGCGTCCCAGAGCCCGAGGAGCAGCAGGGACCCAATGTCACCTGCTCACAATAGTGAGAAAAGTCCCCTTTTATATTCTCCGGTTTGGAACTGAGACACTCACCATGGGCTTGAAGGTGACGAGCACTTCGCAGGACATCCCGGCTGACATGGGACCAGGTGGGTAGAAACTGTGGGCACAGAGGTGATCAGCACACACGTGACCACATCTCCACAGAAGGGGGCCAATCGTGCAGCAAGGATGACACGGCCGGCCGTTGCTCCCTCCCTCCCACCTGTCCTGGGGTCCAGTGACCTGCTGTCCCCAGTACCAGCTCACAGGAGGTGCTCAAGTGACATCTGAATGTCTGCTGAGTAAGTGAATGGATGAGTGAAGGGAGGGAAGGAGGAAGGAAAGAAGGGAGGGAGGAAGGAAGACTGGGAAGGAGGGAGGGAAAGAGGAAAGGAGGAAGGATAGAAGGGAGGAAAGAAAAGAGGGAGGGAGGGAAGGAGGGAGGGATGGAGGGACGAAGGAAGGAGGCAGGAGAAAAGTCCCCAGGGGCCAACTCCAGAGGGGTGAGCAGCGGCCACGGTTGCCCTGGGGATGTGCTAGGCCTGGAACCAAGGACCCAGGGTTTTAATACCAGTGTGAGTGGTGGGAGCCAGCTACGGAGCTGGAACTGAGCCCCACTTTTAGCGAAAGATCCAGAGACAGGGCCCAGCCTCCAGGGAGACTCAGGGTGCCTGAGGGACTTGGTGTGGAGCCGGGTGACTGAAGGAGCTCCCCAGAGAATTTCTAGCACGAGCTCTGAATCCTCAGACCTGGATGCACGTGAGTTCTAAGCGGGCCTGAGAAAAGCAGTGCACACAGGACAGCAGTGGCACACAGGACACCAAAGACGGGACCCCGAGGACAGCCAGGTAACGCAGAAGGGCAGGCCGGGCCAGTGACATCCTCGGGGAGCCATGGCATGAGCGCGCCTGGACCCGCCACAGAGATGCCCGCCCACCCGCCCACTCACTCAACGTGGATAAAGTCCCTGAGGTGCTGCTCCACGCCCACCAGCTTGCAGTAGTTAATCGTGTAGGTGGCATTGACCAACGTGACCTTCTCCTTGTATACCTTGCCAATGTCAAAGTCCTAGGAAGCCAGAGATTGTCATTCAGAGCTTCCTGGTGGCCTCTTCAGCATGTGCCCGAGGGGGGCGCCCCCTCACATGCCGCCCGGAAGAGGGATGGTCATGCAGTGATAAGCGTGATGGCCTGATGGCCGTTCCACAAGAGGGGACACTTCCCAGGCTGCCTGTCTATGAGGGGAGCAGGGCGAGGGGGCCTGGCTTGTAGGAGCCGCCCCAGAGGACCACAGTGGGAGCGGGCCAGGAGGGCTCCAGGCGTCGGGTCCAGGGCTGGCGTGACACCCCAAGAGCCCAGCAGCCTCCCCTCCTGCAGAGACCTATGAGCACCCATGTCCCCGCTGTGCTCATTCTCACTCATCGCTACAGGCCACTCTGAAGCCACACCCCTTCCTGCCGAGGCCTCCTGGGGCTGGTGTGTGACCCTCCAAGGGGAGGAGCATGGTCACCCCCAGCCGCAGGCGAGATCACTGGTGCTGTGTCCCCCTCGTGACCCGGGACCCCCATGGGCTCACCTTGAAGTGGATGAGCTTGGGCTTGCTGTTGAAGGGGCAGCCTTTGAATTCGCGCCCTGACACCACCTGCTTGTGGGTCACACCGTCTCGCAGCCGCTCCACCGTGCGCGCCAGGATGCCCTTCTCCATTTTCGTCCCGCCCACGGGCTTCCGGTCCACATCCTCTCCGGGCACCTGGGGACCCACAGGGACAGTGGCTGTGCTCCAGGGCAGGGCCGACCGAGCGTGGGGCTCCCTGCCTAGGGTCCTGGGGTGCTCAGGGCGGCAGGTGCTAACAGCACAGCCAGGCAAGGTGGCCAGGGTGGAGGGACACACAGGCCTAGGGACACGCCACGTCCAGCGGGTCACTAGAGAGCTCCACAGATTTCCGTAAAATAATGGCAGAGTGGGAGTTTTCTACACTTTAAAATCAGGCCAAAAAAATGTTTTTGAGAAGTTTTATAGGAAACATTTTCTCAAGTGGCACAAATGGAGGAGCCTCCCTGACACGGTAACTGAGGGCAGTCCAGGATTTTCCTCTCTGAAGGTCTGTGCAGTCTGTCTGGGGCCCTGGTCCAGGTCCGAGATGCTGACGCAGGGCCAAGAAGCTGGGTGTCCTGCTGTCGCTCTCCCGGGTGGGAGGCCCACGGCCTGATGATCTGTGGTCTGGTGCCCACCGCCCTCCCTCAGGCCAGTGACCAGCAGAAGCAACATGGACTGGCCCTTAGAGCAAGGGAACCAATTTGTGCACAGACCAAGGACAGTGATGACCACCCAGGGGGTGGCCTGGCTTTGGCTGGCCGGGCGGTGTCACAGCCACAGATGGTGGCAGCTCCCTGGAGTACCGCAGACACTCACTAATTTCTCGACTCATTGAGCTGTGCCGCTCTCTTAGAATCAGGATGACCAGTGCTCTGGACAGTGTGTATTTTTTGAAAAAGGCTGTCAAAGAAGGTTTTCAACTTGTGCCTTTTTCTGGAAATATATTCCCTAAGACTAAGCAGAACAATTCAGAATCGTCCCAACCCTTGAGCCTCTTGACTGCGTCCCTCTGTGTGTGCCTGACCACTGAGGCCCAGTGACCGGGAGCAAGTTGGGGGAAGCTGGGGGTGGTGTGCACATCGGTTCTCAGGGAGGCTCTGGAAGGGGAGAAAGGAGAGAAGCTTGGAGGAGGGCAGCAGCTGGGCAGCTGGCCAGTGGCGGCTGGCCGGTGTGGAGGGCATGGGAGGCTGGAAGCAGCAGGGGCACTGGGGGGTCCTCAGAGCAGCAGACAGGTCGCCGGGATAGGGGTAGCGGGGGGGGGGGGGCAGCGGACACTCGGGAGATGAACACGGATGAAAAGACACAGCCCGGTGTCCAACTAGGAGCGATTTAAAAGTACAAAAGGGGGCTGTGCCAGCCTGGTGGCTCCAGGTGGTTGGAGTGCGGTGCTCCTAATGTGGAGGCCACCGGTTTGATTCCCACATGGGCCAGTGAGCTGCGCCCTCTACAGCTAAGATTGTGAACAACGGCTCTCCCTGGAGCTGGGCTGCCGTGAGCAGCCGGAGGCCGACGTGAGGGGCCACGGGCTACTGTGTGCCACTGTGAGTGGCCGGCAGCCATTGTGAGCAGCTCGCAGCTGGTGAGATCTGCTGTGAGCGGTCAACCGATGACCGGCGACCGACTGCCTCAGCCGGGGGAGCGCAAGGCTCATAACACCAGCATGGGCCAGGGAGCTGTGTCCTACACAACTAGACTGAAAAACAACAGCTTGAACCAAAGTGGGGGGGGGGGCGGGGGAAGAAGAGGGGGAAAATCATCTGTTGATGGACCTTTACAAAATAAAAAGTACGAAAGGGTTACCTGGCACGACTTATAGCTTTCATTCCAAAGGCCAGAGATTTCCGGCTCAGCCAGTGTTTCGTCCTCCCAGTTGGCGTTCCCAGGGTCCCCCTGGACAGACTCGCAGGAGATACATTTCAGTAGCTGAGAGTTTTCTGGGTGTGTAAAACTGTCGTTCTCCTGTGGCCAGGGAGAGGAATGCAGTAGCTAATTATAGAAATTGGGGACACGCACATCAGCAAGGAACGGCGAGTCGTGGGAACCCCGGCCGGCTCTGCTCCTCCACTCTGTCCTATGCACTGGAGCGCATGCTGCTTTGTAACTGTTTCCATTTAAAATTTAAGTGTCTTTGTAGGTCGCGACCCATTTTTCTCCAGTGCCCACACAGGAGCGCGTGGACCGGCTAATTCGGGGCGAGCGGTCATCCTTTTTATGGCCCTTAGCTGCTCACCGCTTCTGCTTTTCCCTGATAAAAACCACACCTGGGAAAGCCCTCATGGTTATCAGGACAGTGAGACACTGGGTGGCCCACGGGGGACATGGGACGCATTTGGGGCTGCGTGGCTGTGAGTGTGAGAAGTGCTCCCCGGGAAGCACTCTGCACCTGGAGGGGGGCAGGGGCGGCTCCTGGGGCAGCTGGTCAGAGCCTGGGGGAGAGGACGGAGAGGACGAGGCAGCTGTGCATCAGCTCAGCCCCGGGCCTGGGAAACAAGACCTAAAACGCACTTGGAGCAGAGTGAAGACCCCACAGTGGCCAGAAGTAACCTGAGGGGTGCTGCTGGCAGCTCATTTGTCAGGAGCCAGTGACCATGGCCTTCAGGTGTTGGGGTCACAGCCCAGAAGCAGAGGTGCCAAGCCAGGCTCAGAAGCAGATCCTGACGTCTCTGCCCCACACCCTCAGGGAGAGGTAAACAAGTCACCTACCCAGGCACAGAGCCCGCCCGCAGAATGAATGAATGAATGAATAAATGAATGAGAGGAAAGCTGCCCATCTCTAGGGGTGGTTAAGAGTCTTTGGCACCAGGTGATAACATGCATGTGGAGTGAACGGTGCCCAAATCTGCCCCTGGCCCGTGACTGACCTTCAGTCTTGGCCTGGCTTTGTCAACTAGGGACAGGTAAGGTGACCTGAGCCAGTCTCCTTGCAGGGGACACCATGGCTGTGGGCTTCCCTACTACAGAGGCGTGCCCAAGGGATGGCTCCTGTGGCAGATGAGGCACAGTGACCTGGGTCTCGCCCCTGGCACCTGAGCCAGCACGTGGGAGAGGTCAGCTCCAAGGTGGAGCCCGACGCTGTCCTGAGTCCCTCAGAGGGAATCATGGGGACATCAGAACACACACAGCCACAAGTGGGGCCACCTGACAGGGCCACAAGGCCATGGCAACCACCCTCATGAAGAACACATGGAGAACCGGGAAAAAGAGGTGTTTCTTGCTTCTGGGTTCTAGTTGGGGAGATTTAGGCATCGACTTGAAGTCCGGCCCCCATGACCCCCCCCTGGGACCCCTGTGCCTGAGGCCCCTCTGCTCCCTGAGAGGGGCGGGAATTTGGAGGGCTCACCGCTGGGGAGCAGGGAGCGGCTGTGGCGGTCTTCCCTTGGCAGACCTGGGCGATGTAGCCCCAGGTCCTGTCCCTCAGGGTCAGCCTGTCCGCAGGTTTGGCTGGAGAAAGCGGCTTCCTCTTCCTGCTCTCCTCCTCAGCCTCCTCTTTCAAAATCCGACTCACAATCTCATGCTTTCTGAGCTTCTGCTTGTCCTCGAAGGTGCTGGGGGAAATGCCAACAGCTGCCATGCATGTCGCCCCC
Organism: Rhinolophus sinicus; assembly: GCF_057876585.1. Classification (NCBI taxonomy): domain Eukaryota; kingdom Metazoa; phylum Chordata; class Mammalia; order Chiroptera; family Rhinolophidae; genus Rhinolophus; species Rhinolophus sinicus. The sequence continues at coordinate 838,332 of NC_142514.1, forward strand.
ACCGGGAGCTGGGCAGCACCAGTCCTCCCCCAGGAGCACAGGTGCAGCTCAGCCGGTCCTGGCGTGGGCCCCAGGCTCCCGGGAGGGGGCAGGTGGTTGGTTCCCAGGAGGGCTGCCAAGCTGGGCCCCAGGACTTGAACCCCCAGCCCTGTCCAGTTCACACAATAAACCTTGACTCCCCCGCCTCTGGTTTCCAGGCTGGCAGCCGGGGTTCCCTCACTGAGGTACAAACCAAGGGAGCAACAGGGCTTGAGGCCATTCATTCATTCATTCCAGCTGCTCCTTGCTGTTGCCTCCTATGTGCCAGGCCTGCACCAAACTAAGGGACTTGGATGGGCAGAGCTGCCCCTGGGAACCCCCACCAAGGTGGGGTGATGGCAGAACTCTGGAAGTGACACTCGGGGCACCACAACTCCCAGAGGAGAGGACCAGGAGGCCACACCTAGGCAGATCCTAACCGCAGCATGATAGGGGACGCGGGGTTAGGGGCTGGGAGTGGGGAAAGGACCGGCCCTCCAGGGCACAAACCTCAGGAAGCCACTCCTGCAAGGACACCATGAGGTGGGAGGCCCAGGGGGACCCTCACATCTCAGTGTGGGGCGCAGCCTGGGGAGCTGTGTATGGGGACCTCACAGGGCCAAAGGGGGTCTCAGGGTTAATGACGGGGGAGCAGGCTGCACTGAGAAGGCAGCACTGAGTGCTGGTTTGGGGGAGATCAGAAAGTGGTGCCCGGGAGGGCTGTGCATTAAGGATGAGCCCAGGCGGCTGGCAGCCCCCAGGAGGGGACAGGAGAGCCCGCAGTGTGGGCCTGGGAGGAGCTCCTGAGAGACCAGGCCAGGAACCCGAGGGGGAGGGGCCGTGCCAGGGTGGGGACAGGGGCACAGGGCTGTGCTCTGAGGCCCAGGAGCGTCCTGCCTGCTGGGGTGTGGAGGGAGGGGCTTGGCAGGAATGGAGGGGGCATGGGCTGGAGCCCCATTCCTGTCCCACAGGCCCCATCCTCAAGGGGGAGGCTGAGGGAGAGACAGCACCACCCAAGGCCCTCACCGCTTCTGGGCCTCCAGCTCCTGGCGCCGGCGTTGATGGAAAAGGTGCTTGAAAGCGTCTCCACCATGGGCCAGAATCGCCTCCTTCTCGGCCTGGGCTTTCTGCTCAGCCAGCTCTGCCTTGACCTGGCCCCATGCTTGAAATTTCCGGAGCGTTTCCTTGGGAACAGAGAACACAGAAGTTACAGCATTCGCACACGCGTGTGCACACGGGCACACCGGAGCTTCCTGTTGACGGTGTTCCATCACTGCCAGGCTCCCCGGCCCCCACCTGCTGCCCTCGCCTCCTCAGGCCTCAGGGTGGCCAGAGCCCACTGTCTGGCCTGCTCACCTCCACTCCCTCGCTGTTTCCTGGCCACGCGGGCTTCCCTCCCAGGCATGCTCCTTGCCTCTGAGCCTTTGCATGCGCTGTTCCCCAATTCCCCTTTCTGCTTTCCTGGCCTAACTGCATACCCTCAGGCCCCAGGGGATGTCACTTCCTCCAGGCAGGCCTCAACCCCAGCACACGGCCACAGAGAGCTGCTTTCCCTGGAGCCGTGTCATTGCTCTTCCCACAGGACTAGGCCCCAGAGGATGGGGCCGTGGTGATTTCTTCCTGCCCGACTCTGGTGCCAGGCTGGTGCCAGCACAGACCCATGGGCGAGAAGCCTGGGGTGGGTGGTGGTACATCCCGAGGGAGTGAATGAGTGACACAGGACTCTCCTGAGGAGCAGGGGTTCTGGGGGGCGGGCTGGGGCAGGCAGACTTCGGCCTGGACGGACAGCCTGCCTGGATGGCTCCTAGAGGCTTGCACAGGGCCCTGAGGGTGTCGGAGGTGAGGTCACCGGATGTGCGTGCGGGCACCTACCCGGTTGGCGGTGATGTTTTTCTTCAGGGCCAGCACGGCATCCATGCGTCTTCTCAGGTGCTCACGGGACTCCATCTCCTGCTGCCTGACCCGCTCCTGAACCCTGGGGAGACACCAGCTTGGGCTGCGGGTCCAGCAGTGACAGAGCCGGGAGGGGCCCTGGGTGCTGGTCACGTCTACCAGGGAGGTAACTAAACGTGGCGATGTGACAGGTGGTGGAAAGAGTGCTGTGGCTGAAGGGAGGTTTGGAAACAAGGCCTGAAACGCGGGTGTCGGGGCGAGAGGCTCCTGAAGAAACACAGGCGAGCAGCTCAAAACAGAAAACACAGACGTGGCCTCTCTGGATGATAAGGTGATGATTTAATAATAAAATGTGAGGATTTGGGAACACAGGCAGGTGACCTCCGGGGTGGGCCGGGCGGAGAGTCTGGAGAGGAAGCGCTACCTGCCCAGCGAGGCCTTCAGGAACTTCACGGCCATCCTGTGGCTCTTCCTGGCGTCTTCCACCAACTTCTGGTGCTGGAGCCTCTGCTCCTTCTGCAGACACGCAGACCTCCTGCAGTGACATGTGGTGGACAGAGCCGTGTGGGGTGTCTGCTCTCCAGCATGCCCCGTCCAAGAGAGAACAGGCACCCCAAGGAGCTGCGTGTGCCTGTGCAGGGGCGGGGGGGGGCGGGGGTAGAGGGACACGGGCAGAGCTGGCACCGCAGGCAGCATGGCAGTGAATGACTGGGGGGGCGGTTTCAGCTAGGGGGAAACAGGTTGGGTTGGGACCTGGGGAGCTCAGGGACCCGGACAACGTGGGTGAGGAGAGTGGGATGAGAACCTTGGGGGACTTGGATGGACGGAAACAGCAGCAAGGTCTGGCAAGGGGATGAAGGAGGCGGGGGCTGGAGCCCCTGGATGAAGATGGAGGCACAACGTAAGGATTATACACATGCAGAGCGAGAGGAGGAGGCGCCCCCCCTCAGTGGGGGAGTGCTGGGTCCCATGGCTTGTGACACACCGGGGGACGCCTGCCTGGCCCCACCCAGGAGCCTGGGAACAGAAGTGTGCTGGGGGCTGAGCCTCAGGGAGGACAGCAGCACAGGGACAGCCGGAGTGACGAAGTGGAAAGGGGTGTCCAGAGGAAAAGCCACGTGAGGCCACTGAGAGAGTGACTCCGGCCAGCGCCTGGGGGACGGGGCAGGGCTCCGGTGTTGGGACCCCAGATAAGCTGGCTGTGGAGGAGGGTGCGAGGAGGGCCGAGCAAGTGGCGAAGCTACGGGCCTGCAGGCCGGGCCACCCACCTGACCCTCAGCACCCGGTTCCTCTCCGCCTTCCCCCGTGTCTCCTTCTCTTTGCCAAGCTGCTCGGCCGCCCGCATCTGGAAGCACCTCTTGGCGGCCTCTGCCTGCGCGCGGGCAGACTCCCGGACACCCTCCAGCTGCCCGTCCTGGATCTCAATGTGCCACATGATGTTCCTTGCAAACGAGAGGTGCTTTTGTTTATATGGGAAACGGGCTGGGGATCAGGACGCCCCACGGAGCGTCCACCTCAGGGACCTGGGAAGGCCCGGGCACCGAGGCTGGACAAACCCTCTGGGCAGGTACTGCACACCTCTGACGGCTCAGCTCCCCCGCCGCTGAGCCCTCTGGGCCTACAGTGGCCGGAGACCGAGGCTCCCCCTTCACCCCCAGCACCATCCATCCCTGCTGCCATCGGACTGAGTCCAGCCCAGCCGGAACCTGGTTCTCCACTCCCCAAGTGCCCACAGGCCTGCCCCTGCCCCTGCCTCTGCCTGCCGGAGGGCTGCTGTGCCACTCTGAAATATGCTGGGGACACAGGTGGGAGATGCTACCTTTGACAGGGGCTTCCTGTTGCACTGGGATGGTGGGGTCATGGGACACAGAGGCAGGTGGCAGTGCTCGGTGCAGTGGGAGGGGCTGGGACCACCTGGGCAGAGGCCAGGTGCCTCGGCATGGATGGGCAGCAGGAAATGAACGCATGGCTTCAATACAGACAGACAGACCGATGCACGTGTGTCCTCACTCTGCCCACTGCCGGGCCTGGGAGCAGCCACACCCTCATGGCGATGGGTCCACTCAGCACCCAGCTCGGGGCTCTACCATTCTTCACTGTCAGACACCAGGCTCCCTGAACAACATGGCCAGGAACATCTCGTGTGCCAGAGTGCTCAAAGCGAGACAGGCACACGTCAAGAGGACAAGGAACCAGCTTGGAAAAGGTCCCCTGGCCTGGAGCAGCACCATAAAGATTAGAACCCACTGAACGGAAGAGATGACGGAGCCTGTTAGACACAGCGAATGAAAGAGAAGCCGGAGTCTGCGCTGACAGATAAACACAGTGGACAAGGCAAAGCTGTCCTTGGCAGTAGAAAGTGAGAGGGGCGATGAAATCGAAGTCACCCTGTGTCACCGTTGTCATAATTGATTCAGGCGAGAAACACAATGGATGCAAAACCAGTGCATGAAAGGGGGTGAGGATGGGGTTCTCCAGAGTCAAAGCAGCTACCCACAAGTTACGTGTTAATTTCCAAAGGAAAAATGTAAGTCTGCATGAAGAAACCTGGCAGACACCATCTCCATCAGGGGATCAAATGCCCCCACCAGAAATGGGACCTAGCGTCATCGGGTACCTTGAGGTGAGGACGCCTGGGAAGGACATGGCATCACGAGGGGCAGTGGGGGTGTCCTCGTCAGCAGTCACAAGGAAACATCACACAGAGGGACCTTTCCTGGCCCATAATCTTCAAAAATGTCAAGGTCACGAGTGTCACAGAAGGACCGAAGGGTCTTCCCGATTGGAGACAGGACAACCCCAAATGGGACACTTTTGCTATAAAGGACGTCACTGGGATGACGGGGGCCAAGGGGAAACAAGGTTCTTTGTGCTATTTTTGCAACTCTTCTGTAAGTTTGACTGTTTCAAAATTTTTTTTTTAATTTTTAAGTAGATGGATCATCACAGCAACCTGACAGGGGTGGGGTCCCAGGGGTTTTGAACCTCGAGTAAAGGCTACTGCCCAGCTCAGGAGCTGGTTGGTGGGCCTGGCCTCGCGGCCGGCTGTCCTCACCAGGACCATGGAACGACCAGCCGTTCTGCCTTGCTCCGGACCTGCCATCCTTGTTCCCTCCCTGCTCCCCACTAGTCCACGGAGGGCGTGTTGTAACAGCCCAGAGGCTAATTCTGGGCCTGATGGGTGGGTCTGTGGGGAGTGCGGTTCTCACAGCACAGGGCGGCCTGTGGACCACTGGCTGGCACGCGGCCCATGGGCTGGCACGCCCAGTGACCATTCCTGGCCCTTCCCGTGCTTTCTTGCATGGCAGGGCTGGAAAGCTCCGAGCATGGTTCCCAGCACACGGGGTGAGGCTACGACTCAGGACCCCCAGATCCCCAGAAGCTCCCTGATCCTCGTCTCCTGACCCTCTTGAGGACATCGGCCCCTGTGTTTGGGGAATGAGTCCTGGCACCAGCCCAGTGGATTCTCTAGTTCTGTATACCCCTCACTGAAGCCCTTTTCTACTGAAACTAACTAGAGACAATTCTGATGAAAGCCCTGCTGCTAAACCATGGCAGGAAACAGGAAAAGGGGAAAGAAGCTGATTTCATAGTTTTAAGAAACCGAGTAAACATGGAGAAACTGAAAACATCAAAAAGCACTTTATCTTTCAACTATTTCACTTAACAAGTTAACCCCCTTTTAACTGTTAGGCAGCTTGAAAGTCAAGGTTTGACTCTGCATCTTCAAACCAGGCATTAACCTCCAAGTCACTTAGGACGAGCAGCCCACAGATGGACAGGAAGCTGACGACCCAGCACGCCTGCTGGCAGGGAACTTACTCGCTCTCCTTCAGTGTGGCCAAGATTTTCGACTGTAGGTCTCTCTCGTTTTCCAGCTCCGTGCACAGGCGTCTGGACACCGCCTGGAGGCGGCCCACAGCAGCACTGGAGTGCCACGACAACAGGGGAAAGAGAGAGAGGAAATGCATGTTAGAGCCTCTGCCACCTGGGAGCAAGTCCCTCCTGGCCTGCTCCCTCCAATCCAGAGGGCCCCCAGACCTCCCCACTGAGGCTCAACGATGCCTTCCCCCGGCCTTTTCATTTCAAGGAGGAAACTGGTGGCCACTGGCTACTGGGAAGACAGGCAGCGTGGTGTCAAAGAACGTGCCCACTCACAGGCAGGCGTCTCCTCAGAGGGGGCTGACCCCCAGACTCAGCTTCCACTAGAGACCTCCCACCCCCAGCCACGCAGCTTCTGCAGGCCTCTCATTCCTTTCCAAGGATGGGGAGCCAGTTCCCAGGGTGGCCAGCCCCTTGGAGCAGCAGACCCACTGGGGGTTGGGCCAGGAAGGACCCAGCACATTTGCTGAATAACTAGAAGCAGCTGGGTGGCCAAAAGGCCACCAAGAGACCCGTGATCCTCTCACTGCGTTTCCCTCGTCCCTCCCCAGCAGATGCACAGACCCTGAGCCCAGCTATGTTCTGAGACACAACCATTTCGTGGGGATGCTGAGATGAGCCACGCAGGTACGGGTCGGGGAGGGGACGGTCCCAAGACCCACTCTCAGGGCAGGAGAGGTGGGGCCCAGAGTGACACTTCTCTGAGGCCCTGGTTGTGTGGAATTGTGGCTCTGTAGGCACAGCTGGGCAAACCAGTCCTCACATCTCCCCTAACCTCCCCCCACCTGTCCCCAGGGCACCTGTCCCTTCCCCTGGGTGGCTCCTGGGGTTTCAAAGGTTCCCACTGACCAGAATGCTCTTTCCTAGTCACTGCATGGCAGCTTGTTTTTGTCACTCAGGTCCAGCCTGGAAGTCACCTCCTCAGGGAGCCCTCCCCTGGCCCCAAGGCCACTGACTTCTGTCCTTGCGACCACCTCACTCTTGGTGTCCATTCTGGGTTGTGTCCGTTTCGCACATTGGGAGGCCTGTCTGCTTCCGGTGGACGCCTGCCCGTCCACCCACACACAGTCGCCCCGCACAGTAACCTACGAAGCCTGCGACCACAGCGGACAACTTACGTGTGGTTGGCCTCTCTCTCTGCTGCCACCTCGGCCGCCACGCTCTCCTGCTGCTTGGTGATGAGGCCCATCCGCTCGCGGCAAGCTCGCAGCTCTGCTCTGGGAGTGGAAGCCAGAGTCAGGTAAGCTGTTTGGGAGGACCTGCCTGTGGCCTCCCTCTCCCCTCGCCCCAGTGACCCCGCCCCCAGCCGCGGGGGCGTGGCCTGGGTGGGGCGGGGCCAGGCCGGGACCCCAGCTTGTCATCTTTTCCGGGGGGTTCTCTGACACAGTCGAGGCCCCGTGCAGGGTCTTGGCAGTCTGCTTTCTGAAAACCCTGCCAGGGGCCCCTGTGTGACCTGCGGGAGTGAAAGTGAACAGGCTCAGGTGGTGAAGGGTATCCCGTGAGGCCTGGGGGTCACAGAGGGCACAGGCCAGCCCCCATCAGTGCCCTGGACCACAGACCCAGAGGACAGCCAAACTAATATGGGATATGGGACCTGTGCTGAATCCTGCTCAAAATGTTACTCTGCCATGTGCGTGTCACCTCCATTGAAACAACAGAACAAAACTGAGAGCACTGGCCCTAAAATACACGGGGAGCAGGGAGGGGGCCTGCTGCAGGGCGACATTAGGGGATGCTGATGGCTCCCGGGTGAGGTGCTGGTGCCGAGGTCACACAGAAGATGTCTGTTAGGAGACACTGAAGCTTTCAAGAGCCAAGTAGCATGATGTCTGCTCTCTGCTTCCAAGTAACTCGGCAAACAAATCATAGGACACACACACACACACACACACACATGCACACACCCAGGGACACAAGTGACAGCAGACAGAGCTTCACAGTGACTTAGGCTGCTGGATGGGCCACAGCTGTGCGGTTTCACCTCTCCATGCTTGAAATGTTTCATCACAGATGTTTGGGAAGCACTGTTGATGGGGCCGGGGTGGAGCCTGGGGCACCAGGGAGGCTGAGCCCAGCAGGGGTTGGGGGTGTGCAGGCCTCCCTCCGTTGGATCAGCCTGGCCCCGGCCTGAAGGACAGCAGACCCAGGACCTGGACAGCCTGTGAGCTCGGCAGGCTGCTCCAGGGCCCCTGCCTCTCCGCTGCCACTCACCTGGTTTTCTGAATGAAGAGAACTTTCTCTTCGCGCAGCTTATCCAGGCAGATCACCTCCTTCGGGAGGTATGCAGCCTGACCCCTGCAGTGCACGGCTGTCTTCTTCCTTTTCTCAGCAGCAGCGGTCTGCTCTTTCTCTGGACTTAAGGCAGAAAGGACAGCGGCTGCCAGCGTGCGGCCAGCACGTTGTCTCTAAGCAGTGCCACCTTCCCGCAAGGACCCGAGGCTGGGGAGGGAAGCAAGCTGCCCACGAGGTTAATTACCAGCAGCCCCGCGGGTCAGCAGCGCTCTCTGCTTCCAGACAAAGAGCTTCAACCTCAAACTCTGGGTCCTCTAGTTCACCTTTTTCTAGAAATTGAGGCGAGAGTTAAAAAGACAAAAAGCAGATCTAGACAGTCAGGAGTGAAGTTCTAAGATATTCTTGACAAACTCATACTTGGGCAACCATGCTGATGGAATCTCAGAGAAATGAGTCTCAAAGCATGGTCCGAGGAACCCTGGGGGGTTCCCTAAAACTTTTTCAGGGCGTCTGCAGAGTCAAAACCATTTTCAAAATAATACTAGAATATAATTTGTCTTTTTCATTCTTGTTTCACAATTGGACAGTGGAGTCTTCCAGAGGCCACATGCCATGTGATATCACAGCAGGCTAATGTGGACACAGACATGAGAAGCCAGCTGTCTTCTGCTACACCAGACCCTCTTGTTACATATGACAAAGGCCCATTACTGTTATTTTAAGTTAATAAATATAAATTTTCAGCTTTAACTTTCAATACAGTAAATATGGAAAGTTAGAACCAACACAAACCAAAGCTCTTCGGGTCTTCAATAATTTTTAAGCATGTAAAGGGGGGGGGTCTCGCACAACTACGGTCTGAGAATTACTGTCTTAGGGACTCACTGCAGACATCTGGCAAAACACGGCAAATGGAACGACTGGGTTTATCTCCACTCCTTCATTAAGTCAACATAAAAATGGCAGAAGGGGAATTCTAAAATCCCACATCAATCCACAATCACCAGGAGAACAGGAGAGGGAAGACACTGGGTGAGAGAGGCAACAGTTTTACAAGATGGAAGCCCATGGACACATGGTGACGTGTCCAGCGCAGCACAGTGCCGGACATGGGGGCTGGGGGTAGGCAGGATGGTGGACCAAGGGAACTAGTTTCCGGATTGCATTGTCCTGCCCAGTATCTAGCAGTAACCCAAAAAAGGCACATCTTAGAAAGATTTCAGATCATCACAGATTACAAAAAAAAAAGAAAGAAAAGAAATCTAAAAGCTCCTGGGGACGGGGGAAATAGGTCACACTCAAAGGATTGGGATAAAAATGGCATGAATGAGATTCCTCAATAGAGATGCTAAAAACTAAAAAAACTGTCATCTGCCACTTTCAAAATTCTCAACCACACTTTATCTTTCTTTCCATTAAAGACAGAATAATATAAGCTCCCTATTTGAGAAAAAGTGAGTTTAAAGGATATCGTCTCTCTGTAGGAAGAGAATTAAAGGGAACGTGAAGTACATCCTTTGTCTTGCTTGCTTCTGAGATGTGTGTTATTTGTGAAAAAACCTTTATTACCATCATCCACAAGCAGGACGTTGCCCGAAAGCTCCTCCTCAGGGAACAGACTATCACTTTCTTCCATCTTGTGAGGCAGGAAGTAACTATAAAAAAATTATTACAAAATATAGATGAGCAAGATCATAGAATTTAAAAAAATAACCTAGAAATTAGATTTCATAAGAATTAATCATTTCTCTTGTAAAAAGACATTAAGAAAATGAATAGATAAGCTATAAACAAGAAAACAATATTCACAGCACATATACGAGGTCAGACAATTAAGTTCATGAACTCATCCTAGAAAAAGTGCTCCATATTTCATTGCTGAATATCACTACGGTCACCTTTGAAGTACTCCCCTGGGGAAGCTATGCACTGACGCCAGCACCTAGTCCACCCCTCAAAGCAATTTTGGAACTCTTCCTGGAATGGCCATCAGAGGTGTTGTCATATTACCCTTGATGTCATGAATGTCATCAAAATGTCTTCCTTCCCCTCCCACCCCCTCTTTCTCCTGCCTTCTCCCTCCCCCCTCACTCCGGTTCAAGCGGTTGTTTCTCAGTCTAGTTGTATAGGACCCAGCTCCCTGGCCCATGCTGGTATTATGAGACTTGTGTTCCCCCAGCTGAAGCAGTCGGTCACCGGTCGTTGGTCGGCCGCTCACAGCAGCTCACAGCAGCTCTCGCTCGCGCTCAAGCTGGCCACCAGCCACTCATGGGAGCACACGGTAGCCCACAGCCCGCAGCAGTTCATGCCAACCTTTGGCTGCTCACCGCAGCCCAGCTCCAGGGAGAGCTGTTGTTCACAATCTTAGCTGTAGAGGGCGCAGCTCACTGGTCCATGTGGGAATCCAATCCCTGACCTCAGTGTTAGGAGCATGGCGCCCCAACCTCTCAGACTGGCCCCAAAATATCTTCCTTTCAATATTTCCTTTATCTTTGGGTAAAGAAAGAAGTCACTGGGGGCCAGATCAGGTGAGTAGGGAGGGTGTTCCAATACAGTTATTTGTTTACTGACTAAAAACTCCCTCATAGACAGTGCCCTGTGAGCTGGTGCATTGTCGTGATGCAAGAGCCATGAATTGCTCACAAAAAGTTCAGGTCGTCTAACTTTTTCATGCAGCCTTTTCAGCACTTCCAAATAGTAAACTTTGTTAACTGTTTGTCCAGTTGGTACAAATTCATAATGAATAATCCCTCTGATATCAGAAAAGGGTAGCAACATTGTTGCAACAAGTTCGTGAACTTAATTGTCTGACCCAGTATATCTGACAAGGGGCTTGTATCCAGAATATGTAAAGAGCTCCTAAATACCAACCAGGTCAAGTCCAAATCCCAGTTTAAAAGGGCAAACATTTCAGAACAGACACTAGGAAAGAAGATACACCAATGGGCTGTAAGCTTGTGAAGCGCAGTATCATTGGTCCTCAGGGAAATGCACGTTAAAACCATGGTGAGAGTCCAGCACACGTTTATCAAAAATCCTCTCACACTGGGGGCTGGCCCGGTGGCTCCGGTGTTTGGAGCCTCAAGCTCCTAATGCCGAGGTCGCCGGTTCGATTCCCACATGTGCCAGTGAGCTGCGCCCTCTACAGCTAAGATTGTGAACAACGGCTCTCCCTGGAGCTGGGCTGCCAAGAGCAGCTGGAGGTTGGCTGAGCTGCCGCGGACCGCTATGAGCCGGCGACCGGCAACTGACTGCCTGAGCCAGGGGGTGCGCAAGGCTCATAATACCAGCATGGGCCAGGGAGTGGGTCCTACACAGCTAGACTGAGAAACAACGGCTTGAACCGGAGGGGGGGAGGAGGCGGAAGAAGGGGGGAAAATCCTCTCACACCAAATGTTGGCAAGGCGGTAGGACGACTGGCACACGCACACATTGCTGGTGGGTGTGTGACACGGCATTGTGGAACCCTGGCGGGCAGCTTCTTAAGAACATACATGAACCATGTGACCCAGTAGCCCCACTGCACAGTATTTACCCAAGAGAAACAAAAGTATATTCACAAAGGTGCCTATACAGGAGTGTTTACAGCAACTCGACTTGTAATAGCCCCAAACTGGAAACACCCCAAGTGTCCACCAGTATGAGAACGGATAACCCAATTAGGGTCCATTCCTGCAACACAATAACAGTCAAAAAGAACAAGGTCTGATATGCACAACAACACGTATGAATCTCAGAAACATTATGCTAAGTGAGGGAAGTCAGACCCCAAGAATATGTGTGAAACCCAAACTCAGGCCAAACGAAACAAAACCACACGGCAGAAATGAGGTAGTGGATTCAGGGTTATTGGCAAGGAAGGGGGTGGGACCGAGGGAGCCTGTGGGTGGAGATGGCTGCTCCTCTGTTTTGGGGGGTGGCTGCACAGGTGTGTGCGAGTGTCAAACTCATCTCAGGGCACACTGAAGACATATGCCTGTGACAGCCCATTAATGTCATGTCGACAGCACACACACGCAGTCACAGCTCGAAACAATTCTTCAGGAATTCCAGAACATTCCTTACTCCATGGTTATCGTTTTGGGAATGTTGGGAGCTGGCATGTGTGGGACTAGGTATGGAGTAGTGACACCCAACGTCGATGTTATTATGTATGACACGCTAACAGCGACGAGACACTGGTTGTCACTGCTGAAGTTAGTAATTGCATCAGAATAATTAGCTGAAAAATATTTTCAAAGCCTAATAATGCTTCCTGGATGAAATCATTAATAAATCAATGCCAGTAATTAATTTTTTAAAAACGCTACAGAGAAACAATTGTGTGCTAAAGTTCTGAGCGACAGAATTTTCAGGAATCTTGTAAGATACCAACAACACTGCTTCTACTTGAAAAAATCTATCACCCTCCTAGTGTGTGAATGGCAGGGCATTCAGAGGTTTTACCGAATTCCCTGTGCTCCTCACAACACGGTTTCATCGATGACCAAACATGTAACAATCCGATAAAAGGTGGCATATTACACAGACACAGTTCTGTTTGAAATAATCATGTTAGACCACATCCACCTTGAACTCCAGTTAAGGACGGCAGCTCTGGACCGGTAGCCCCGATTCCTCTTATGTCCTCACTAAAATAACAGTGGGGGATTCAGTGATTTGAACACGTGACTGTACAAGGACAGGCAAATGGGAGAAGGAATAGTTTAAACAGAAGGGCACCTGGGAAGTAGAAGGGTGGGAGATAACTGGCCCTGCAGGAGGGAGAACCTGAACCCCGAAACCCAGACACACCGCACACCCCGAGAAAGGCTAAGGGACATGGTGTCTGCAAAGTGGGGGAGAGGCAGCATTGCAACAGACTTGCTAAAACCTGCTGGAGAGAAGCAGTTGGAATGCCCATTCTTGGTAATGTGGCCAGAGCGCCCCACCCCCCCATCACACTGAAAACAACCAAAAATGCTGGCTAGAATTTTATTTGAATCATCTTAAGAACCTTAAAGAACTGACAACAATAAATGATCAGGTCGAGATCTACGTGAAGGCAAGAATGCAAGTAGATGAAATGACGCCCGAGCTAAAGGAAAGAAGCTCATCAAACCGGATTAAAACACCAGTAACAACAGCAGCAGCACCTAATTCTACTTAAAAAGTGACATCGAAAGGACAAGCTCCCAGAGGCACTGCATTTAAAAGTCAGACAAAGATGTGCTGTGTAGAAACTATAAGTCAGAAGCCAGTGGCGTTATGTGGAAGCAGAGAAGATGCTTTAGGGAAAAAACGTAACAGCAGTAAGTAAGGAGCCTCATGCCGTCACCAGATGCCCGGCTCACCAAGAAGGGACAACGATTTGATTAATAAATCCACGTGTATCCAATAACACAGCCACAAAATAAACACAGCAAAGATTGACAGAACAAGGAGAGAGTCAAAAGCACAAATTCGAGCAGAAAATTGTAACGTACCTCTCTCAGGCACTGATAACAAAACCAGATAAAATAAGTCATTAATGACACTCATTTTAACATCATCATTAACAAACGGAACCGTACAGACACACGTAGAACACAAACGACGACCACAGAATCCTAAGTGTTCCCATAAAGCAGACACAGAGTATTTACAAAACTATTCAAGGACTAAAGCCATACAAATACAAAGCTTGTTCTCTGACCAAAAGTAACTGGCCCGAATTAATAACAAACAGAGAATTGTAATGCACCTTACTTTTGGAAAATAAGACACATCTAAATAACCCATGAGTTGAAGAAAGAAAAGCACAGTAGGAATTACAAAATATCTGAACTGAGGGCGGCCGGTTAGCTCAGCTGGTTAGAGTGCGGTGCTAATAACACCAGAGTTGCCAGTTTGATCCCCACATGGGCCAGTGAGCTGCGCCCTCCTTAAAAAATAAATAAAATAAAATAAAATAAAATATGTGAACTGACTGTAATGAAAACATCATGTATCAGCCTGAGAGCTGCGAACACAGTCCCGAGTACATGTGTAACCCTAAACGCATAGATTAGGAAAGAAAAGACGCTAAAGACTAATGTGGGAAACACACAATTCAAGAAGTTACCACAGAACTGCAAAATAAACCCAAAGAAAGTAGAAGAAAACTTTTAAAAAGATTAGAAAAGAGTCCAACAAAAATAAGCATGTGGCAGAGATGCTCCTGAAAGCCAGAAGTCTGGGCTTTTAAATGATTTATGAAATTGACAAATCTCTAACAAAACTGATAAATAAAAAGAGAAGGAACAAATATTCCACATCAGAACAAAAGCGTCTATAACCACAGGTGCTACAGACGTTAAAAAATTAAAGATGTCTTGAACAACTTTATGCCAATAAAGTTGAAAATTTAGACAATGGACAAATTATTAGAAAAATATTACTAACCAAAATTGCTCCAAGGAAAAAAAAAAAAGAAAACTTGAAAACCCCATAAGCATAACAGCACCTCAGTTGGCAGTCATTCGTACAGTCCCACAAAGAAAACTCCAGGCTCAGAGGCTTCCTTGTCAAGTTCTATGAAGCAGCTGAGATACAAAATGTCCCAATTCCACACATACTCTTCCAGGAAAGAGAGCCAGAGGTCCACTCCACTTCCTGGCTGATTTCACGGAGCTCACCTAACTTTTGTTTCCAAATCCTGACAATGGAAGTAGAGAAAGGAAAATTACAGCCCAGCCTCAGCCATCAGCACAGACACAAAGATCCAAAGTGAAGGATGACCAGCCTAAACCCAGAGTCATTAAAACAGGATAATTGTCATGACCAAGATGGGTTCGTGTAGCATCAGAACTCAATTTAATCCACTGCAGTAACAGACCAAAGGAGAGAATTATGTGATCAGCTCAGTAGATGTAGGAAAAAGTATTGATAACATTCAACAACCCACATATACTTGTAAAAACCTTAGCAAACTCGTGTTAGAAGTAGACTTCCTGAATATGATAAAGGATATGTGCCAAAAACAACCCACAGGGAACGTCACCCTGGATCACACACTCAAAGCGTTCCCTTGCAGAATGAGAACGGAACAAGGCTGCTCGCTAAACCCCTTCCACTCACTTACCAGTCACGAGGTCGCCCAACCAGAGCAAATGGACGTAAAAGAAAGAAACGGGGTCCAGCGTGGAGGGGAGACATCATTGTTTCCAGAGCATATGGTTGTACACGCAGAAAACCCAAAGGAATATACAGGTACATTATTAAAATTATTGAGGCAGTTTGGTAATGTTGCTAGATATGAACTTAATAATAAAAATCAACTACATTCCGACATACCAGAACAAATAATGAGAAAGTAATTACTTCAGGAACTCCA
Organism: Rhinolophus sinicus; assembly: GCF_057876585.1. Classification (NCBI taxonomy): domain Eukaryota; kingdom Metazoa; phylum Chordata; class Mammalia; order Chiroptera; family Rhinolophidae; genus Rhinolophus; species Rhinolophus sinicus. The sequence continues at coordinate 853,690 of NC_142514.1, forward strand.
GAGTGTGTAAGAGTAAGTTCAACAAAAGATGTGGCGGACCCCTAAATGATGACACCCCATTGGCTGACAGTAAGGAGGCCTAAATAAAAATCAACGAAACAAGCCACCCAGTTTCTTCCACAAATGGATATGGTGGGGGAACAGAGAAGGGGGTGTCTTATAAAAATGGCCTGAAGAGACAAGCCAGCCACACGCAACGTGGGGACCTTTTTTGGGTCCTGATTCAAGCAAATGGCTGTAAGACATTTTTGAGACAATGTGGGGAAGTGAACACATAGCAGTATGAGATTTGACTAAGAAATGAATGTGAGTTTTGTTGGGGTTGGGAATGATTTTGTGTTTATGCTAAAAATGAGTCTTTATCTGTTAGTTGTATACAAAAGTATTCACAGGCAAAATATTGGACCTAGGATTTTCTTTTTAAAAAAACAACCAGAAACGGGGCAGCGGACCTAGGATTTTCTTTTTTAAAAAACAACCAGAAACAGGGCAGCCGGTTTGCTTAGTGGTTAGAGCGCAGTGCTCATAAAACCAAGGTCGCCGGTTTGATTCCCACATGGACCAGTGAGCTGCGCCCTCCACGACTAGATTGAAAACAATGACTTGACATGGAGCTGATGGGTCCTGGACAAACACACTGTTCCCCAATATTCCCCAATAAAAATTAAAAAAGAAAAATCAACCAGAAACTAAAAGTGAGGAGTAGCTGAAAGAGGAATGAAGGTGCTGGTACTGGGGAAGGGGTGGATGGGTACAGGTGAGTTCATATTATCAGGTTCCCTACTTTTGTGAGCTTGAAATTTTCCATGATCAATGATCTGAAAACGAGATAAAGCCAAAATAAAGGAATAAATTGGGAGGTATGCCTTCCAGTACTGGAGACCAGTGCTGTCAATCTGCCAGTTCTCCCCAAACTGCTCTCCAGATTCACTGAACCCCCACCAAACCCAACGGGAATGTGTGCGTGTGTGTGCAAGCAGTTGGCAAGGAAAGGACACCTCAACCAACATGCTAAGAAACTGGGCAGCCACCCAGAATCTGTCCCACGTGGACCAGACTCCCAACCAAAGAGCAAAGCTCTACTACAGGGAAGGGGGTGGGAGCTTCATGACCTCAGGGTCCTGAACAGGAGGGGTCATGACCTCAGGGTCACGAACAAGGCCCTGAAAACATGAGCCACAAAAGGGAAAGCTGGTAGAGTCATGTACATTTAAACTGAAAACTTTTGTTCAGATGCCAGTCTAAGGAGAGTTAAAGAAAAGGTACAGGCCCGATCGTGGGCTGCTCGCCAGGGGTGTCGCCTCAGAGACCTGTTCGGGCTGGGCTTGCAAAAAGGTCAACATGCCTTTGGCTAGAGATTTACTACATCCGTCCTTGGAAGAGGAAAAGAAAAAACATAAAAAGAAACGGCTAGTTCAAAGTCCAAATTCTTATTTTATGGATGTGAAATGTCCAGGTTACTACAAGATTACCATGGTTTTTAGCCACGTTAAGACAGTGGTTCTTTGTGTAGGTTGTTCAACAGTGTTGTGCCAGGCGACAGGAGGAAAGGCCAGACTCACAGAGGGGTGTTCATGCAGAAGAAAGCAACGCTAATGAGCCACACAACTTCCTGAATTTGTTATATCACAGAAAGCCTTACCAGTTCAGTCATTCTAGTTAATCTAACAAGATAATGTAATTACATTTAATTTTGTAAGTATACAACAGTGATCTCTCCTATTTCGGTGTCAGTTTTTCAACAAAGTTTTAATTATGGGGGAAAAAAAACAAGACAATGTACAAGTCGAAGACATAAACGCAACACATTATCCAAAAGGTTTACCACCAAGATCATGTAAGGAATACCCATGACTCAATAAAGACAGACAACCCCACAGCAAGTGGTAAGACTTCATCAGACACTTTACAACAAAGGACATTCAAATGGCAGTCACGTGTCCAGTGTACCCACCCGTCCTAATTCACGCCTGTTTCTTAGCATTAGTAGCAGTGCTCCCTTTAACTCTTAGAGTCCTGGTTCGGATAATAAACTATTTCTTGGTAATAAGCCAACAAAAGTGGTTCAAGCTCATTTGTAATCAGGGAAGTGCAAGTTAAAGCCACAATGAGCTGCCGTCACATAGTCAGACTTCCAAGACATGACAAGCCTCACAACATCAGGTATTAACACGGCGTGACACCGTGGAACGTTCATACACGTGTGGTGGGAGTGAGAACAGGGACAAATACTCTGTAGAGTTTGGCATTGTCTAGTACAGTTAAAATACACACGCACCCTCTGTATTAGTTTCCTATTGCTGCTATAACAAATGACCAGAAACACAACACAACATGTATTATCTTACAGTCCTGGAGGCCATAGTTCGGAAAGGAGTCTCATGGGGCTAAAATCCAGGGGTCGGCAGGGCTGCCTTCCTCTCTGGGGTCTTGAACGGAAAATCCATTTTCTCACCTTTTCCAGTTTCTGGACGTCACCCACATTGCTTGGCTCTAGCCTCACGTTACTCTCTGCAAAGCCAGCAATGTCAAGTAGTGTCTTTCTCATGCTGCCATCGTTCCGGTTCTGTCTTCTTTCTGCCTTCCTCCCTCTTCCACTTATAGGGACCCTGGTGGCTGTGCTGGGCACACCTGGATAATCCTAGGTTACACCTTGCCGTGTAATCCAGTGCATTACAGGTTTCAAGGAGGAGGACATGACATCATTATTCCGCCAACAACAGCTCCCGACTCAGCACTTCCTCTCCTACGGTAGGTGTGTACCCCCCCAGACTCTCAGATGTTGCATTACTTTCCCAAGGCTGCCATCACAAAGCACCACAAACTGGGTGTCTTAGAACAACAGATGTGTTCTCTCACAGTTCTGAAGGTCAGACATCCGAAATCAAGGTGACGCCAGGCCCATGCTCCCTCACAGGGTGAAGGAAGGTCTGTTCCAGGCCTCTCTCCTAGGTTCTCGTATTTCCCTGGCTTGTGGCAGCCTAACTCCAGTCTTCATATGACACTCTCTATGTGCATGTCTGTGTCTAAATGTCTCCTTTTTATAGGGACACCTGTCATATTGGATTAGGGGCCACCCTACTCCAGTGTGATTTCATCTTAACTAATTACATCTCCAGTGACCCCATTTGCAAATGAGGTCGCATTTTGAGATACTGGGGGTTAGGACTTCAACACCAAATGTTTTTGAGGAGACATAACCCAACTCATAGCCTGTGTGTGTGGGCTGAGGCCAGAGCTGGATGTCACAGCCTGCGTGAGAGGAAGGCACCACACACAGCAGCCAGTGCAGGGCATCCAAGCCCAGGCGGGGTGGGGTGGGTGCCCACGGTCACAGCCACCCAGCCCAGGCCCAGGAGGGATGACATTATCTCATAGGCTCAAAGTATCTCCCAACAAAATACTGATTAATTACAAAGGGAAACAGTAACTTCCTTCCCCGTGGAGACACCACCTTTACTAAGTGATCAAAGCAAACATCATCAGTAATGTGACAAATGAAATGAGCAGCAAGTGAGCACATGGCGTCACTTCTATGACTGTCCTCCAGAGATGCATAATGGGAATCCAATCATAAGGAAACCCAAATGGAGGGGCTTTCTACAAAGGTTGTAACTGGCCTATGACCTTCAAAGGTGTCAGGGTCATGAGAGCCAAGGACAGCTGAGGAATGTTCTGGACAGAAGGATACGAAGGCAACATGAAGGCAGTTGAGTGCAACGTGTGGTCCCAGACTGTATCCTTTGGCTTTTGTGACTTTATGGGACAAACTGGCAAAGCATGCTTGACTGGCACTGAGGATCAGATATAGTGACATGTCCATGTCACGCCCCTGACTTTGATGGTCATTCTGTTGGACAATGCCCTTGTGTAGGAAATACACTCTACAGTACCTGGGGTCACAGCACATTGGAAGTAGCTTATTCTCAAACGCTTCAGGAAAAGATGTGTGTGTGTGCTTCTGCGCTGAACTTGCATCTTTGATGCAAATTTCAGATTGTTTCAAAAATTTTAAAAAGAATGCATATGGTATCATTCCATTTATATAAAGTTACAAAACAGGCGAAACTTAATTATATTGTTTAGGGCTGCATACATAGGTGTTAGAACTAAAGAAAAGCAAGGAAATTAGAAGCACCAACGCCAGTCTATGGTTGTGGGGTTTGGGTCTGTGTGTGGCAAGGGTGGTGTGGGTGACTTTTTGGGTGCTGACAAGGTTCTGCTTCATGACTGGGGCAGTGGCTACTGTGTTTGCTTCATCGCCAGCCCTTGCATAGCACACATGAACTCACGCCACTTCTGTGTGCACCAGGGGCTACTAGGTCCTCTTTCGAACTGTGTAGCAGAGCAGGTCCATTCATTACACAGCTCAGTGTCTGGCTCAGAGCAGATGTTCAAGGAACATTTGCTCGATACGTAACCGTGAGCAGATAAAAGGAGTCATTGTTTTTAGAAAAGAAAGTAATAAAGGTCTATCCATGTCCCCAAACAGGTATCCATTTAAAAACCAAATTGGGGTGACTTTGGAACTATGAATGAAACAGGGCCCGGTTGGGACCCCCACAGTAGAGGCCTTGCCACGTCCCCAGCCTCCCCTTTTCTTGACCTACCAATTAAGGACAGATCATCCCCTCGCGGTTTGAGCTTGGAATGTCCCCTGTCCCAGTTCCCTGTTTTAGAAAATCACCCTGAACTTTTAATTACTACCCCCATGCTTACTGATCACAATCTCTGTGGCCTAGCATTCCTTCCAGGTTACTGTCATCACTGCTCCTGGGTTGGGGACCACTGGAGCGTCACATTGCCAGAGGGGAGGCTCCATGTAGACCCCAGGAACCACCACGTAGCCTCTAGAGGAATGGCCAGATTTCCCCTTAAATATCCCAGGCTGGTCTGAGAATGTTAAGGCAGTTTTTGGAGGTGTTAACCCATTGCCTTCTCAGGCCACCGGTGCTCTGAGAATAAACGCTTATTCTGCGACCCAGCTCCTGTGTCGGTCTATTGGCTGAGCGGCGCAGGCAGCACCAGCACCGGACTCGTTTAGCCTCTGGTTTCATGAACAGTGCCCTTTCTTTCACCTGCCCAGACACTCAGTCTCACCAGCTGGCTCAGCCTTCAGTTTTGTGCTGTGACAACATCCAGCAAAGAGCCCTGCGCCCCCGGCTCTCCGAAACCAGCCCGGCGAGATCCGCATTAGCAGGTATTTCCCAGGCCGGACTTCCCTGGTCAAGGTGCCGGTCGGTGCCTGGGGGCGCAAAGCCCGCGAACCCAACCTCAGGCTCCGGGACAAACGGACCCACCTGTCAGCGGACTGGCCTGGGGTCCGAGCGGCACGGGCTCCGGGCGGAGAACCCCTGGGCGGTGGCCCCTCCCGGCAGCTCCCGGCGGGCAGCGCTGGTGGCCCCGCACGGCGGCTCTCCCTGGCAGCGAGCGGCGTGGTTTGAGCGGGCAGCTCCATGGCAACGGCGGCTCCTTCGCGGAGGCGGGTGTCGGGCGGGAGGCGGCGCCCCGCGCGCAGGCGCAGTGTGGCGGAGCGGGCGCCCGAGCGCCCGGAGCGCGGGAGGCAGGGGCGCGTTGCGCGGGGTTCGCGGCCAGGACCCAGGCCCCGGCGGAGGCCGAGGCCGAGGCCGAGAGGCGGAGGGTCTCGGTTGACCCGGCCACCAAGCTGTAGAGCAGGACCGTAGCGCTGCTCCGTGGGCTGGACACCGCGCCGGACCGCCTCCCTGGTTTGGCCCAAACCTGTTGAAGTTCAGCTCAGTTGCCAACTTACAAAGTAGGAGAGTTCACATAGAGTCGGGGTTGCCCACCTCTCTTTCTAACCTGGGACACGTGCACAATATGCCAAACTGCGCTGGGGCCGGACTGAGCTTCCCCACACCTTTTCCACTCCCCGCAGCCCTGCTTCTCTCATTAAGTGGCCTGCCTGGCACCAGGCGCCGTGGGGGCGGGGTGAGGACAGGTCCCTCTCACCAGCCCACTCAGTGCACGACCTGGGCACAGGAGTGAGTCAGGCGTGTCCCCTGCCCTTGCAGAGCCCGGTGCCCTGTAGCACCTCGCCTGCATGGGATTTGCAAGGCGGCTGGCTCCGGGGCCACTCGCTGGCTTTGACCAGTGGCTCCTGATGGCGCAGCGAGGCCTGGGAAATGCTTTCGTTTTATCCTGGGATGGTCATCCATCAGCGCCGTTTAGCCTCGCAAAAAGCGCCTCGCCTGTGAGAACCGTGGGAGTTAGCCAGATAACACCGTATCACCGCTGCCCGCGGCTCCCGTTCGTGGTGCCCAGGTCTTTTCCCTTCTCAGGATTCTGGAGGTAAGGGCAGAACTTAGTCACCACATGAACCCAGGATAGTTTTTCTGGGACAAATTATACTTCTGTTCCTCCTCCCCACCCAAATTATGGGCTTCCTCCTTAGCAGTCTTACTTTTCTGGGCCTTTCCATATGAATGACTACAGCACTTTCTTCTAAGGAAGGGGGAGCACAGCAGAAGACTGAAAACAGCCCAGTGTCCCCAGTAGAACTGGTAGAGGAAGGCATGGCAGCTACATAGTGGAGCACAGCTGTGGCAGGCAGGACTGTTCCTGCATTTGCCGTGGAGTTAGGGGATGAAAACCAAGATGCAGAGCGGCATGTGTGGTGTTTTATCCAAGAAGAGACGGGGGTAATAAGAACATACACACATATTTTCTTACATGAAAAGGTAACAGAAAAATGCTTATCAACCAGCGACAGGAGGGCCAGGAGGACATTCTCTAAATGTACGTGTACATTTGGCTTGGCAACTGCGTAATTATAAAACCCAACTGTAAGTCAAAATAGAAAAAACAGTTCCTAAAAATTGGAAACAAAATGAAACAAATGAGCCTAACTGTATGTCAGGTTGGTGGCTTAACCATACAGAAAAGGATAATTTCAAGGGACCTTAAAACTCAGCAATTTGACTATATACACCTAGTAAACTATATCCTAAGGACAAAAAGAGCTGCAAAGAAATTGTAAATTTGCAAAGAAATTGTAATTTGCAGAGTGACGGTTGTTAATGCTATTGATACTGCTATTCTAGAATCATTATATAAAACAAGATAAAGCAAATGAGTAGTATGGTAATATTAGTAATCAAAATGTTCAGCTTGAGAGAAGAGATACAAATATAAAGTAATAAGTGAAAAACTTGTAATCCTGGGTTTGCCTGGAAAACATTAGTATGAATTAATATGATTTTTTTTCTTTTAAAATGCATTTCTTAGCTCCATCCACTGCAAAGGTCCAGAACTGCCCAATATGGTAGGCCACTTGACACGTGTGGCTATTTAAATTATTTACAATTAAATATCTGAACAGATAGTTGTACACCAGTGTTCACAGCAGCATTGTGCACAATGGCCAAAAGGTGGAAACAACTCAAATGTCCATCAATGGCGATGGACAAACCAGATGTGATATATACACACAGGGGAATATTACTCAGCCTTAAAAAGGAGTGAAATTCTGACACGTGCTACAATGTAAACTTTGAAGACTATGCTAAGTGAAATAAGCCAGTGGTAAAAGAATGAAGATTGTTTGATTTCACTCATGAGAGGTACATAGAGTAGTCACATCTATAGAGACAGAAAGTGGAATGCTGGTTGCCAGGAACTGGGGGTGGGGTGGTGAAATGGGGAGTTAGTGTTTAGCGGGGACAGAGTTCCAGTTTGGAAAAATGGAAAGTTCTGGAGATGGTGGTGGTGACGGCACTGTGAGTGTGCGTAATGCCCCTGAACTGTGCACTTAAAAATGGTTAAAATGATCAATTTGATGTGTGTATTACCACAGTCAAAATTCTTCATGAGCTAACATTTAAAATGTGGCATTGGCCACAAGTTCAGTAGCCTGTGCGGCTGGCTGGTGGCTGCCGTATTGGAGCGTGCCGACATAATAGTGCCCATCTTCCTCTGCAAATGACAGCCACCAGTAGCCAGGAGCGCTCGTCACACCCAGATTGTTGTCCCTACTTGTCATTTCCCATGGTAAGAAAGCATACGTAGCTTCTTGGGAAAATAATTTCAGACCTGAGGCAGAAAGCGCACAAGATGGTCCTGGAGCGTCTTACCCACAGAAAGCAAGGGCACTGTCAAAAGTCGTAGCAGGACATCAAAGTGCTCATTAGCCAACTGGGAGGGGCTCCTACCGGCCAAAGTAAGGACAACCCAAATAGCGAAACAAAAAGAAACTACGATGGCTTGAAGCACATCAAGTCTGTGAACGTCCGTGAGTTCATGCTTAAAATGGGACCCTCATTGGTCACTTTGGAAGGGTGCTTGGATGCTGTTACTATTCGGGAAACTGGGGTAGCAGCCATGCGAGGCACTTCTCCCATCTCCTTCCTGAAAAGATTTGCGTTGAGCTGGGAGGAGGGCAATTGTTTGAGGGAGCCCGCTCTCTTTCTGGGCAGACCATGGCCAATGACGGACACCGCAGGGCCACTAGGGCCTGTCCATCGCCACCATCACAGGTCTCTGACGGGCCACCTCTGCCCCAGAGTCCCTCCGTGCCCTCCACTGGGTTGGCCAAAATATGGTCAGGTCTGCATGAGGGTCGGGCTGTCCCTGCCCAGTCCTGCTTCGTCCCACTTGCAGTCACTGCTGTCAGACCAGTGTCAGGTCAGAAGGCTTCAGCCCAGTGCTTCTTCCTCCCCCTTGGTCGTTCGCAGGCTCCAGCCCCCAGTGAATCATTTGCATTCCGAATCCCATCGTGTGGTCTGTTTACTGGCATACTCAGCCTGACCCAGCTGGCACCGGGAACGGTCTGACAAAGCAGATGGTCAGGTGGGATTTGTAACTGGGTCACTCACTGCCCCGCTGGCCACAAGGAGCCCATCCTGGGCGGTACAGTAAGTCCTCATGTAGCGTTGTTTGTGGGATCTGTGGCTTTAAACCAAACGATGCACAGTAACGAAGCCAATGTTACCACCGTGGGCTGATTGATATAAACAGGAGTTAAGTCCCTTTGGCATCTCATCAATGTAACAGAATGACGCTGAGGGGAGTGATGTTATCTGAGGACCTGCTGTGTGTGGAAGCCCAGAACAGGCAGCAGCAGCTGGTAAAACTTTCACCAACAATGGGAGAATGGAGGCTGGCACCACGGTTGAGAAGGAGGTGTGTTTGGGGACGTGAAGGAGACGCTTGAGCTCAGTGAGCAGAGTGACGGTTGAGCTGCGCTGACACCCGCAAGGGAGCCTGGGATGCTGGAGACAGTTAATAAGAAACTGAAGCTGGGAGTGAGGGCCAGTGCTTCCAGGTGGTTTGTAAAGAGGCCCTTACCTTTTTCCGTGAGAGAAAAGGAAAAGCTGGAACCTGGTTGCGAGCTGACTAGCTGGACGTGTTGAGCTTTAGAGATGATTGAATCTCAGTTGAGTAGATGGGCTGTGCCAAGGTCAGGGTCCTGGTTGGGAAAACCTTGACACTTGGGATGGGGGTATCTGGGTGGACACCTCTGAACGTTTTGGCTCCCCACACTCTTCTGAAGGTTCAGAGCCTGCTGAGGTGACCCACCCTCCCCAGGAAGAGCTAGCACCCCCTTCCGTGGTCTCCAAACAAAGCAATAGACTCCCTTCCAGCATCTGCCTCCAGCCTGGCTCCTGGATGCCAGGGTTGTAGTTGGGCATAAGTTGCAGGGTCACCTGGTCAGATACATGAGCCCAAGTTATTGAACACGAGGGAATTAAGGACATGAGACCTGAGAGATGGGAACCGATGAGGGGAGCCCTCGGACTGTCCCAGCTGATTATCTGGACAAAGCTTCCAGGCCCCTTGTGGGGGAGGGGACCCAGCGGGAGGACAGGCTAGAGATGGGTTTCACCAAGATGAAAAACTTTCACTCTGCAACAGATACTGTTAGGAAAATGAATAAGTAAGACCCAGACTGGGAGAAAACTTTTGCAAACATATCCAACAAAGGACTTACACCTACAATATATAAAGAACTCTCACAACTCAATACTAGGAAGACCAACAGTGTCATTGTTAACTAGTGACGAAAATTTTGTTTTTTTAATTTTTTTTAATTGGGGAATATTGGGGAACAGTGTGTTTCTCCAGGGCCCATCAGCTCCAAGTCATTGTCCTTCAATCTAGTTGTGGAGGGCACAGCTCAGCTCCAAATCCAGTCGCCATATTCAATCTTTAGTAGCAGGGGGTGCAGCCCACCATCCCATGCGGGAATTGAACCGGCAGCCTTGTTGTTGAGAGCTCGTGCTCTAACCAACTGAGCCATCCAGCTGCCCCTAGTGACGAACGTTTTGAACAAATAAGTAAGCACATAGAAAATGCCCAGGGACCTTAGCCGTTAAGGAAATGTCCATCCAATTGACGACGAGATGCCCCCACACAGCTACACGAATGGCCCACATTAGAGGCTTACAGTCAAGCATTGCTGAGGTGATGGGACAATTCAGAGCCCCATGCAGTGCTGGTAGGACTGGACTGCAAAATGGTGTAGCCACGCTGGCCAGCGGGCAGGCCGTCTCTTACAAAGGTCAACAGAGATTCCCCTTTACAGCCCTGTGATCCCACCTCTGGTATTTATTCAAAAGAAATGAGAACACGTGTCCACGTAAAGACTTGTGCAACTTTACTCCTAATAGCCTCAAACTGGGTCCAACCCAGGTGTCTGTCAGCAGGCGGTAGTTAAGCAAGCTACGGTGCAGCTGTACAAAGGAATATTACCTAGCAATAAAAAATAAGCCACGGGCCCACACAACAGTGTGGGTGAATCTCAGACATATTATGCCAGTGAAAGAACTCAGACACCACAGACTACTGCATCAGTCACCCATGGCTGCGTAACAAACTGCCACATAGTTATCTCACAGTTCTGTGGGCCAAGGTCTCCAGCTCTACCTCTCACAAAGCTGCCGTCAAGTTGTGGGCCAGGGCCGTCGTCACCATGAGGTTCAGTGGGGCAGGACCCACTGCCCAGCTCGCTCTGGCCGTGGCGGTGTCAGCTCCCACCATCTGTTGGACCGAGGCCTCGTCCCTCAGCTCCTTGCCCGGTGAGCCTCTTGCCACATCAGCTCATGACATGGCAGCTGGTATGAACCAGAAAGAGGGTCCAAGTCACAGGCTTTTACGAGCTGACCTTGGGAGTGACAACTCATTGCTTTGGACGTCATGTTGGAGCAAGTTGCTGGGTGTAGACCCCAGGCCCAGGCCCAGAGGCAGAGGTCACTGGAAGCCATTGGGGAAGGCTGCCTCCACCAACGTCATACTGTGAGATTCCACTGATAGGAGACTTCTGAAAAGGAGACCTAAAGGGACAGGAGGAGGACACCAGTGAGTACTAAGGACCAGGGCTGCGGGGAGCAGAGGACTGCAGAGGGCAGGAGGTGGCAAACACGGGCAATGTCGTGATTATGGTGGTGATTGTACAGCCCTACACACACGTCTCAGAACCATCAAACTGTGTACTTGCAACTGGTGACGTTTACTGTATGTGAATTATACTCCAAAACAACTGACTGAAAGTAAAATAAAATAAAACCTAGTCTCCAGGCCGCAACCCACTTGGAGGTGCATGAGCTGGCCCCTCCCTCCTTCTCTCTCTCCCCACAGCCCATGGCCTTGCTTCTGTTTGAACTTGCCAGCTCATTGCTGCCCCAGGGCCTTTGCACTTTTCCATTCTCTGCCTGGAACACATGCCTGGTGTCTTCTCAGGAGGGTTAAGCTATAATTCAAGTGTTAGCTCACAGGTTACCACACAGAAAAGTCTTCCTGACCACACTAAGTGCCCACACTAAGTGACAAAAAAACAGTCATTATTTTGCTTAAGTTCCTTCCCATCTTGTCTTACATGGTGTCTTTTGTTTGTTTACTTGCAATTGTCCCTATTCTCCCTTCTAGAAGGAGGGCGGGGCTTTTTTATATCTTATTCACACCCAACATCTAAACCAATCTTGGCACATAGTAGGGTGAATAATTCCATACATATTTGTTACACGAATACCGATCTGTGTGGAGGCCCTTTTTAAGTTTACTAAACGTATTCAAAGATCAAGCCTGAAAAAGATGGCAGCAAACCTCCTGCTTTATTTCTCTGACAATCAACCCAGAGGACCAGAGAGGCTGAGGGGACCCACGGGGGGCCTTCCTCACAGAGGGGAAGAGTGGCAGGCCCCACCCTCCCCAGAGGCCTTCCCAGGCTTTGTCTGTTGTCACTCAGTCAAGCTGGCATCTAAAGGAGAATGTCTTTCTCATTTGATCGACAGCCCTTTTGTCAGGAATTGTTCATTTGTGTTTCACATTTTCTATCCCATGAAAGAATTCAAACTGCCACTTAGAAAACCACAAAATATGAACATAGAATTCTGACTTCTCCACACGATACGTGAGCAATTGTGCTTGGACGTTGCCTACTGAAGTCGTGCAGAAAAAATCCGGGCAGTGGCCAAGCTCACTGGTTCTCTGGGCCTTGATTACTAAAAACAGCAACAAACTCAGCCCATTCCGTCTGGTGAACTGCGTCCTTTGGGGATGGAACCAGCCTGTGGGTCTCAGGCTGCTGCGAGTACTTTGTATTTTATCTTTTCTGCCAACTTCCCTCTGCTTCTCCAAATGAATGGATTCCATCTGAAAATCATAGGATAAATAATTATACTCCCAGCGCAAGAAAACTCTTCTGTGTGTCACTGCCATTTTCTCTGTTTGGCGCATTTTCCGAGGAGAATAAAGCAACCTCACAAACCCATCGGCCAGGATTTTAAATTTAGCTGGAGCAGCTCCCCTCCCAGATCCCTATGACTCACCTGTGCTCCAGGGGCTCATCCTGCTGCTGCCATGGACGGAGGCCAGTGCTCGCGCGGCCCTGGGTTTGGTGCCATCCCGTCCCATGTGCTGCAAGCGCCAGGCAAGGCAATTGCCCAGAGGAATGACGCAGAAAAGGCTGCAGGCTGATGCTCTCAAGAACCGAGTGGGCGAGCAGACCACACTTTTGTGGCTTTCGCATTGCTGTTCATGGATGTGTCGTCGGGGACTCCATGGCTAAGGCGGCAGTGTCCATACCTCCCAGGGCAAAACGCATGACTGTCCGCTCAGTGCCATATGGGAGGACATCATGCCTGCCTGCACTAAGTAGAAGGAAGCTGCAGCCGCTGCCCTGAGCCCGGAACCACAGGGTAACGTGCTACCTGAGGGAGAAGCAACCGCGTTACTTGACAGATAAGCACAAAGGAAGACCACGGACGAGTTACCAGACGGTCAGGGGTCTTAGGTTTGGAGTCCGAGCCTCATTTTTACCACTGTCCAAGGGTGGGTACCAGGCCCCCGTCCTGAGCTCTTGGGGTGCCAGGACAAGGGGGTGGGCTCGTCCAGGTACGTGGGTGCCGAACACCGACCTCATCTGAAACAGAGCCTTCATATTGATTTGGAAATTTCTCCAAAATCACACTTGGAAGGTGAGGTGCTCCCCCCCAAAAGAAACAGGAGTGAAATAAACATGGGGATAACATCCAGTGCTCTCCAGAGAAGGGAGGTAGCCTGACACCCTGCAAGTCTGACTTGTTTCCAGTGAAAACGACCTGTTGCTGTGACAGGGAGACTGAGACTCTTGCTTAGAGCTCAGCCTCCTGGGCTTTCATACCAGGAAGCCAGGCGCTGCTCTCACGTTCTCCTCTTGCAAATGGACCGACCAAAGCCAGGAGAAAGGACTTCCCAGGCCACACAGCCAGTTAGGAGCAGAGCTGGGGCGTGTCAGACCTCTGCTCGTGGAGCATTTCCAGAATGCTCAGAGGGCGAGGACGAGAAAGACGAGGCTCCCCTCCTCGCAGGTGTGGACGCCCCATCGATCAGTCAATGGCTGGGCTCATCTCAGCGGGAGCCCAGCACTCAGGACCAGGCTCCTGTCTCCTGCCCTGCGGTGGGGCTGTCCCAGTCGTCTTTCCCAGTAGCTGGAGCGAGTCTGGATGGAGCTGAAGATGAGGATGGAGACCAGCTGTTCACACATCAGTGAGACGGGCCACAAACCATTAATAATTTTCAAAAGATCTGAGGAAGAAGTAACGAAAACTCACATTCTTCAGATCTGAACCGAAACCAGTCAGGGACAATACAGAACTCGAATGAAGCCTGTAGACTCTGGGGAAGAAATCAAGCCTTTGATTTAAGGTTCGTGAGTATCCCTGGGTATTCCGGAGAGGGAAGGCTACTGCTGGAGAAACCTGTGGCTGGTGGGCGGCATTGCGAGTCTAGGGGTCTGCAGGTGACGTCACCTCTCTCCGCTCTGTTTGGAAATGTGCCTCAAGGAAGAGGAGTCAATTTGATGCCACCGGACAAGACGTGTGGCTCAGAGGCCCATGCAGCGCACTGCTCCCCACGGAAAGGTCAAGGCCAATTCCCTGCCTCAGCTCAGAGAGGGGAGTGAAGACAATAAGCTGAACTCATCGAATCAAGTAGTTCAAGGTCAACACTCCTTCTCAGAGGTTATTTGCACCTGGATCGTCTCAGTAGCTGAAGGAGCGTGACAGTGAGCCCAGCTACAGTGCTGGGACAGACATCTGGACCAGCACAGAGACCTGGCCTCGCTGCTCCGCCCCAAAGCTCGAGGGTGAAAAGCAGGAGGCAGAGCTCTCTGCGGGGGCCACGCTAAGCACACCCACTGGGTGGGCTTTTGGAGACAGTCTGTGTGTTTCCCTACATGTGTTATATACCTAGTACATGGCTTAGACACAAGGGATGCTATGACGAAGCAGGTGGGGGGAGGGGTGGGGACAATAAAAATAATCCTGTGGACACCTTTTCACGAGTTGACTCAAATCTCTCTGCAAGCCCATGCACACAGACAAATGGCAGTGAGGCCACGGGGCCCCAGACTTGTCCAGGCACACCCAGATATGCAGCGTGTGGACAGCTTGAGGTCAGGGCTTCCCAACCAAGAGGGCCCACTGCAGCAGGGGCCGGGGAGGACCCTCCAAGGGAGGCATTTACGCTGAGACCCGACTGGCTCCCTTAGAGCCCGTTACTGGCTTTGGGAAAGACAGCTGGGGCCAGCCTTCCCTTCAGTTCTGGGCACTCAGGATCGGGATGCACATTTCCAGCAGCAAAGCCCTGTCTACACCTCCCTCCACCTGCCCCTGCTCTGTCCAGTGTCCAGTCAGCACAGGGGACTTAACCCACCCCACAACAAGTTTGTGGTTTTCAAGAGAAGTGAACTTTCTGTTGCCAGCTGATATCAAGTCCAGAGTGAAGAAACGAGACCGAACAACGTTTAAAGTTTGTGGCCAGCTTTTTGGGGGCAAACTGCTGCAGAATTTCACGTTGGAGAGAATTAAAATAGAAAATGGCAACGCCTAGGCTTTCTTAGCTCCTGGAGGGCAGATGTCATCGTGGGCAGAGCCCAGCCATCTGCAGTGCCCTTTAAGGGGCTGTGGACAGGCGTGGCCGAGCCTGGCCGGGCCAGGCAGAGAAGTCACCGTACTCCGTGGCCAGAGCGAGCTTGTGAGCACAGAACCCCGCTAGCGAGCAGCGACAGCGCCCACCCTCTTTTCTCTCGCCCTTCACCAGAACTGCTCGTGAAGAGCAGTCCTCTGGTTTGGGTGAGGGTTTTGGGAGGAGTTGCTGGTGGGGTCTCTCCCAATAGAAAGCAAAGGCTGCAGGGACGTTGGCACCCTCCTGGGTCCCTCCCGCGCTTCCCGAACCAGCTCCCTGGCACCTCTGAGCTCCACAAACAGCCCCGGGCAAACTCGAGGACTAGGTTGTGTGCGCGCGCACATAGGTCTGCAGACGCCCGGCGGGGCGACGGGATGCTGCGCCCCCGCGGGTGGTGCACCTGGGTCGCCTCCCGTGCAGTCGCGCAGAGGGACCCGTCAGCGGCCAGCAAGGGCAGCCGTGGTGGGATGGAGAGTTCCAAACCCCTGGCCCGGAAGCACGCCGGCGAGGGATGGGGCTCGGCTAGGCTGGGCCGCTCGGGCTGGAGGGGGCGGCGCTCGTGGCTCGGGGGCGGGAGGAATCGGCGGGCTCCGGAGTGGGGTGGGCGGGGCGGCAGGTGGGGCGGCTCCGGGCTCCGCGCTCTGCGCTCCTCCGCCCTCGCGCCAGCGTCTCGCGCCCTCCGGCTCCCTCCCGCCCGTGCCGCCGCCGCGGCCGCGGGAGAAGCAACTTCGCGAGAGCCCGCGACCGGCCGGACCCCGGCGCCGCGTCTGTCCAGCGCCAAGAGGCCCAAGGCCATGGACACGCTGGCCTGGCTGCTGACCCTGCTCGTCCTGCTCTGCGCGCAGCAGCATCGCGGCACCAGGTGAGCGAGCGCGGGGGTCCGCGCTGCGCGGAGGCCGAGACTGGGCTGCTGGGATGGAGCCGGGCGCGAACCCCCAGCTTCATTACCCCGTGTTTGCCACCATCCCCTGTTCCCTCCGTGTTTGCACCCCCTTCTAGTTCCCCCGTGTCTGTCCCCCGGTTACCCCTTGCTTACCCCGGTGTTTACCCCCAGGTTCCGCCCGTGTCTGCCCCCATCTGCCCCCCTCCCTCCAGGACTACCCCCTACTCGGTCTCCCGGCGCGGGTCCTCCATCTCCGGACCCTGCCTCCCGCCGCCCCGCCGCCCCTCCGCCCCTCCGCCCGGGTGCTGTCCGCCGTCCCGGTGCTGAACCGCTGCCTCGGGGTGGAACGAGGGCGTCGGAGCTGCTCCCAATTCTCCCCGAGCCCCGGAGCGCGTGGCGAGCTCCAGGTCCTTGGCCCCAGCTGGCACTTGGCCGGTCCCTAGCTGGCGGGTGCCCTACCAGGCGCGGGCTGCGCGCTCTGCAGGCAGGAGCTGCCGGCTGGATGAAGGGAGAGATCCTGAGAACGGGGGAGGAGGCTGCTCCCTTTCCCGTTTGAGCGCGCAGATCTGGGTGGACAAGAAGGCGCGTCCTCACGGCTGTGTGTTTGTGAAGAGTGCGGGACCAGGATGCGGTGCGGTCTCCTTTCAGGGGCCATTTCAAATGGCCTCCACTGAGCTCCGGAGTACGCAGGTGGGAGGGAGCCAGGTGCCCCTGGCAGCTGGAAAGAGGAGGATTTCTTTTTAACCCCCAGGAGGGGACGAGGGCCCTGAGTCCCAGAGAAGGAAGAGGGTAAGAAGCGAGGCCTCCCCGGACACAACTCCCTCACCCTGATTCCCAAGGACCAGCATCATCCCAGTGCACTTTGCTCCTCTCTGGGGGCTTGAAATGGGCTTCGGCTTGCCTGGCGCCCTGAACACTGAGCCTGGCCACCTTCCATGGGAGTTGTGTGTATGTGTGTGTTGGGGGGCTTTTTGAAAATCACCTTGGTGCAAAGGCTCTGCAGAGAAACCAGAGCGAAGGCGGCCGTCTCCCTCGTCCCAGGTGTCATGTCAGCCAGCTGAGGTCAGAGACGTGAGGGGCGGAAGTGGTTGAACACAAGCTGTGTTGGCTGTAAGCACACAGGCAGCACGTCCTTGTGAGTGGGGAATGTGGTCAGTTTCCTTGTTGGGGGTGGGGGTGGGGGTGGGGCCAAAGCCAGGAAGGCTTGTCCGGCTGTGCAGTGGCCATCCCGCTGGAGATCGGGGATCATGGATGCAGCCCGTCCTCGGTGGCTGTGCTGTTTCATCCCGCCCCACGGGCCTTTCTCCTTCCTCCTTTCCTACTTCACTGCACCAGGAAGGTCAAAGCTTTGAGGCGTGGCTGTAGACGGGATAAGCTGCTGGCTCCAGCCCACGGCCATGGCCACACAATTCTGCAATCCAAGCCGCTCTGAACCCCAACATCTTAGCCCAAGTTTGCCTCCAAAACTCACTTGGCAGGAAAGCCTGTCCCGCTCTGATATGAGGCTCATTTGTCTTTATTCATGCTATTTCCGGGCATATTTATACATATCCTGCTGGGAAATTCTCCAGACACCCCCAAGTCTGCACGTGCACCATGTCTCGCCTTTCTAAAATATGACACATTCTGAACTCCGACCCCATCTGGCTCCCGGGTGTTTTTGGTGAGGGATGTGCCTGTGTGTCTGGCCCCAGCTGGATAAGGGCCTCAGGCTTTGTGGCCTCGTGGGTGACCTTCAGACAGAGCGCTGCTGTCCATTTGGGTCTTCCTTTCCATTAGCTTCTGTGTCCCTCCAGCACAGAAACAAGGACTGCACCCCTTGCCCCTCGCGGTCCGGGCCCTCACCCCTGCAGCAGTGTGGGAGGACAGCGGGGCTAACGGGAGGGGCCTGTTCGAGAGCCCAGGCGTCCCGGTGGGAGAGGCTGGGTGGGATGAGAAGTATCCTGCTGTGCAGCATTGTCGTCGGGTGGAGGCCATGCCTTCCCCGAGTCTGAAGACCCACTCACGCAGTGGGCACCAAGCTCGCCAGCTGCATGCTGAGTGGGTGGCCTTCCCCGGCTGCTGGCACCTCCGTCTCCCTGGCGAAGCTGTGCCTGCGTGCCAGCTCACCGAGCACTCGTCACGGTGTTTCTCTTTGCCTTGGTAACTGAGGTGCCAGCAGGGCTGGTGTTGCTCTAAACGCAGCCGTCAGGGATCCGTGGGCTTGTGTGCGTGGTGGAGGGGCCCTCGGAGGGAGGAGCACCCTGCTGCCTTGTTCAGCCTCCCACCTTCCCCTTCTGTCCCCAGGGGCACAGACAAGTGTAGGGTGGGGTTGTTCCTGGGTGGGGCCCAGAGAGGGAGGGAGGCCTGCTGACACCTGAGCTGCCTGTGGAGTCGTGGCAGCTGTTCTACCCCAGCAGTTTGAGCCTGGCATGTATCCCCAATGGAAGCCCCAACCCTAGGCCACCGCTGGGTCCCAGGCCAGCAGATGAGTCAGGAGCTCTGTTCGGAGGAGCTAGTCAGAGTCCCCACACTCTCACTTCATGCTGAGCGCCCCCCACTGGGAGCCGACCCCTTAACTCTAGCCCTGAATGCCAGCCACCATGGAGCTCGTGTTCCTTGGCTCTCTGGCCTTTCACTGGAAGACATGGGCCCTGTCCTAGGTGACAAGTGACATCAGGGGGCAGCCTGTCCCCTCCCCCGCTAGGTGGCAGAGGCTAAGAACTCTACTAGCAGCTTGCCGCTTCCAGGTGAGCTTTACAGTGGGGGGCTTGTCCCGGGCTTTGCCCTCATGTCCCCAGTGGGCCTGGGACCAGAGTGGGGGAGGGGAGGGTGTCTGCCTGCGCCACCCACCACTCTGATGCCCAGAGAGGACGGTGTCTCCTGACGACCTCGTTCCAGGCTGCCACTGCCGCAGGATGACAGCTGGGCCAGTCCAAAAATAAAGCCTGTTTCGAATCCCTTTACATCCGACCTTCAGGGTGACCTCCATTTGCATTTTTAATTGTGCTTTGCTGGGGGCCAGGACCTCATTTCATTCCTTCTTATACTTTGTTACAAAGTGCCAGCCCTCCCCACCCTGGACTGGGCCATGGTCTGGGAGGACCAAGGGGGTCCTATGGGATAGATCGGGGGTCTGCAAGTTTCATGAGCTAAGGAACTTCCAGTTCAAAGGAAACCTTCTTCAAAAGGCCGTGCATGAAACAGACGAGGCTGCTGCTGCTCCCAAACTCAGGCAGCCCTGGGCGCTCCTGAAGCCCCTGAGAGGACAGTGTAAGGGTCACATTTCCCTGGAGGCTCTGCGCAGTCAGCAGTGGAACTGGCCCCACCCACTGTTACTCCAGCACTTAAGCCAGCAACCCGAGGCCCCCTGGTGGCACCCAGTTTGGGACAGGCCCCTTGCCTTCTCAGGTGTGTGGGCTCCCTCCAGCTCCCTCTGCTGCGCTGTCTAGCCCGGCTCACCTGCACTCACTCTCTCCCACATGCATGTCCGTCTCCCACCAGAAACATGGTTTTGAAAGGGTCCCCTCACGCAGCTCCCGCCCCAGAGCCCTGGTGTACTTGTTGACCCTGGATGAAACCGTGGGGGGCTTGCCAAGACGGAGGTGGTGGCTGGAAGGGGGATGAGTAGACACAGGCTGGAATGAAGCCTTGGTTGGGCCTGGAGGAGCAGGGGCCAGAAGACAGCCGGAGCTGGAGCTATGGGTGTGGGAAGCAGTGGGCCCATGTAGGGCGCTGAGGAAGGGGCTGGACACAGAGGCTGGACGCGGGGCCTCAGCTTGGCTATGCTGATGAGCAGGAGATGGTCCAGCCCGCAGTTGACTAGGAGACAGTCCCTGAGGGAGCAGGAGGCCAAGGGGAACCTGGGGTGTGGCTTGCACCGTTGGGAGGGGAGGAATGGCCAGCTAGCAGCGCACTGGAAGCTGAGAAGGGACGGTGGGCTTCTCGCTGTGGCCTGAAGGGCCCAGAATGGGGCACCTGGGTACGTAGCCACAGCTAACTTCAGTGTGTCTGTCTCCAGGAAGAGACCCATGGCTTCAGGGCTCCTGGAAGCCCTGGATCCAGATCCTGGCTCAGGCCAGACTTGGGGCCCAAGGTGACCTTGTCAGGATATGTGATTCAGAGAAGAACAAGAGGATTATTCCTGAATGCACCTCATTCCAGGCTCAAATTCAGGAGAAGTGGTGGTCCACTGTGGTGGTCCCGGAGGCGGGGTGTGAGTTTCTTGTGGCAGCTGTAACAAGTGACCACACACTGGGGGCCTAAAACACCAGCAATGTGCTCTCCAGCAATTCTGGAGGCTGAAGTCCGCGATCAAGTGTTGGTAGGTTGGTCCTTCTGAGGCTGAGGGAGAATCCGGTCTGGCCTCCCCCAGCTTTGGTGCCCCGAGTCCAGTGTCTGCCCCATCGTCACATGGCCTTCTCCCCACGCATCTGTTTTCTGTTCTTAGAAGGGTCTCAGTTGTTTTATTAGGGTCTCAGAATGTTGCTAATTCAGCATGATCTCATCTTAACTAATTACAGCAGTGAATAGGTATCCTATTTCCAAATAAAGCCCTATTCTGAGGTTCTGGGTAGACATGAGTTTTGGGGGTCACTGTTCACCCCAGGCCAGGGGAGCAGAAGGAGGGTGGCCAGGTGGAACTGTTGGGGAGCTCAGTGCTTCTGGCAGTCCCAGTGTGTGGGCCACGGATGCCTGCCATGTGTGGACACCCCCATGGCCCTGCCAGGCTGTCAGTGGGATTGTCCTGCCACCAGCAGGCACAGCTCCCAGCTTCTCTGGGGTCAGAAACACACGGCCATTTCGGGACATGTGGGGCCAGGCCTGGGCCTGCTTGGGAATGGACAGAACAGGAGGCTGGCTGCAGCCTCCTGTGGGCTGGCTCTGGGTCAGGTTTGGGACCTCACCTAGTCTCTCCTCCTCTGCCCTCAGCCTCCTGGTCACACATCTTTTCTCCCAAGTCCCCTCCTGTGGGACACTTCCTCCTCAGAGGCTGAAATGGGGGCCATGTGCCCTTGTTGGGGTCCTCTGAGGCCTATCCTATGAGGGCCCTTAATGTGGGGGCTCCAGGGCTGGCTGCCTCTGTGGGCCACTTGTGGAGAGAGCCTGGGGTGCCGCCTGAAGTGGGCAGCCTCCCCCAGGCCATGTGGGTGAGCAGAGGCTGGTGGAAGAGACGAAGGGCCCCTCCTAGGCTCCCTGTTCCCCATGAGCCCTCCCTGGAGGGGCTCTCACAGTGGTCGGCCCCGTCCCCCATGGCCTAGGTGCCCAGGGCAGAGCTCCAGCCCCAAGAAGGGACCCAGGCTCTGTCCCTGGTGGCCTGCCTGTGACCAGTGGTCTTCGTGTTTCCAGAGCGATGACTGACATTGGGGACTACGTGGGCTCCAACCTGGAGATATCCTGGCTCCCCAACCTGGATGGCCTCGTGGAGGGCTATGCCCGCAACTTCCGGCCAGGCATTGGAGGTGAGCGCGGCGGTCAGCCGGGGCCCTGGGCCCAGCTGTGGGTGTGAGTCCCCAGGCTCTGGTCTGGCTCCCCTGAGGGGTGAGCAGGCCTCCAGCGCCAGGCCCTAGGGATGCAGCTGGGGCCCATGTCCTCCGAGGCCTCATGCAGACTTGACGGAGCTGACCCTCCCTGCAAACCCCTGGCGCTCCGCATTCTGCCTTGGGCCGCAGCCCCACCCCCTCTTCACAGGTCCGCCTGTGAACGTGGCACTTGCCATCGAGGTGGCCAGCATTGACCACATCTCAGAGGTGAACATGGTAGGTGCCGCTGGTCTCTGCCCCCCCCCCCCGCCCCTTGCGTGTGCCCCTGGGACGGAGCAGGCTGACGGCAGGACCCCTCTCTCCCGCCCCCCCATCCCCACAGGAGTACACCATGACGGTGTTCCTGCACCAGAGCTGGCGGGACAGCAGGCTCTCCTACAACCACACCAACGAGACCCTGGGCCTGGACAGCCGCTTCGTGGACAAGCTCTGGCTTCCTGACACCTTCATCGTGAACGCCAAGTCCGCCTGGTTCCACGACGTGACCGTGGAGAACAAGCTCATCCGGCTGCAGCCAGACGGGGTGATCCTGTACAGCATCCGGTGAGCCCCACCTGCCGCCCAGGGGGCCTGGGGGAGGGTCCTGTAGAGCATCTGGTGAGCTCCACCCCCACCCAGGGGGATGGGGGCTGTTTACACATGGACCTCTCTGTCTGCAGAGGTTGCCGGCCCACCGGAAGCTGGCAGGTGTAGCTTTTGGTTAGCACGGAGCCCATCTGCTTTTCAATTGGGGTGAAAGTCACATAACAAAATCAGCCATTTAAAAATGAATAATCAGTGGCATTTCGCACATTCACAATGCTGTGCTAACATCACCTCTATCTAGTTCCAAACCATTTCATTCCTGGAAAAGGAGACCCTGCACCCACTAAGCAGTCACTCCCCCCACCCGCCCCTGAAACCACCAATCTGCTTTCTGTTCCTGTGGATTTGCCCATTCCGACACTTTGTACAAAGTGAATCATATGCTCTGTGTATCATCTCTGGAACCTCTCCGTGCCCTTCCTTCACTGAACATGGTGCCTTTGAGGCTGATCCACTTGCATCGCTAGTCAGAATCTCATTCCTTTTCTGGCTGAGTGACATCCCACACGTGGGTCCAGCCAGCACTGCTTCTCTGTCCACTCGTCCATCAACGGATGCTGGGCTGTGTCACCTTCTGGCAATTGTGAGCTATGCTGCTGTGCACACGTGTGTTCGTGTCTTTGAACACGTGTTTTCCAACACGTGCCTTTTAAAAATGGAATTAATTGCCAACATTTTGAAAATCAGGTTTAAATTCTACAGGAATCTAAATTCTACTGGAAAGTCAGAATGCTTGGTGGCCAGGGCTTTGCACACGCTACAGGGTCAGTGGGACGCCCTGGGGGCTCACCGGGGGCTGGCGGGGGGGGGGCTCTGGCTGGACCCACCTTCTAGACCTGGCTTAGCCACACAGTCCAGCATTTTGAAGGATGCAGAAAGTGAATGAAACCCAGTCTTTGATTCCTGAAAGAAGACCCACAAATACCTGTAAAGTTTTCAGTTTCCACCCAGAAGCTGGCGCCCTGCCCTTGGAGCCTTTGTACAAGGCAGTGAGGCGGTACTGCCATGCCAGGCGGGGCCCCTGGGTGGTGCAGGGGCGTCTCCGTCTGTCGGGTCAGGGGGT
The DNA here is from genome assembly GCF_057876585.1 of Rhinolophus sinicus. NCBI lineage: Eukaryota > Metazoa > Chordata > Mammalia > Chiroptera > Rhinolophidae > Rhinolophus > Rhinolophus sinicus. Next base: position 877,142 of record NC_142514.1, read on the forward strand.
CTGCCAGCTCCCAGGGGCTGGCATCGCCCCCGGGGACCTCACTGGCCCGTTGTCTGACAGGATCACCTCCACGGTGGCCTGTGACATGGACCTGGCCAAATACCCCATGGACGAGCAGGAGTGCATGCTGCACCTGGAGAGCTGTGAGTGCCGCGCAGGCTGGGGGGCTGCGCGTGGCCAGCCACGCTGGCTTCTCCGGGGACTTTGGTGCGGAAGGCAGGGGACTTGAGCAGTTGGCCTGGCTCAAGGGCATGGGGCATCCACGGAGTGAGGAGCCTGGCGGGAAGAGAAGGGTGTATAAGGCCTGAGCAGCCTGGCCTGCCTCCCAGGGGTCAGTGCCCCGCCAGGGACAGCCGGCCTTGGAGCCCAGACAAGGCATGTAGCTACATCTTTGGGCCAGGATGGCAGCCCCTGTGGGTCACCCGGTGATTCTGGCCCCGTCCACCTCCCGAGGTGCCAGGTGTGGCCACTGTTTCGGGCCTCCACATGGGCAGGGTGTTCCTGCCGTGGGCTGCTGGGGGTGGAGGGCACTGCGCTCTGCTACCCATCGTGGGCTCTCCTGCAGATGGCTACTCATCCGAGGACATCGTCTACTACTGGTCTGAAAACCAGGAGCAGATCCACGGGCTAGACAAGCTGCAGCTGGCCCAGTTCACCATCACCAGCTACCGCTTCACCACGGAGCTGATGAACTTCAAACTGGGTAACGTGGCCTCTGCGGCCTCTTCCTGCGAGCCCAGCTTGTGGCATCCCCGTGCATTTAGCTGAGCCACTAGTGGCTCTGAGGGCCCCCAGGGTGCAGCTGGAACACAGCTGTTGGGTGTGGGATGAGCTACGGTGACGGCGGATGTCCTCCATCTTGCTCCTCGGTCCTTTGCTGCTTCCCGGGCTAGCAGCACTCTGGGTTTGGGGGGAACCTGAGGAAGGCGGGGCACTCCCTGAGCCCCAGGACTGCAGGGGCTCAGGGACCAAGCCTGGGGGGCTGCCTTGTGTGCTGTCCCCTCCTGCCTGCTCATTGGCTCTTTCCTCGAGCTTGGCTGTGCGTGGAGCAGGGCCGGGAGAGGAGGAGGCGGGCCGACCCCACTGCTGGGAGGGTCCCTCTGGGCCAGCGAGCAACGAGCACCGCTGAATTCTTTCTCTTTTCTTCCTCTGGGAGGCTGTGTGGCAGGGCCAGCCTGTCCCCTAAGGCCAGGCCCAGGGCGGGGGAGACCCCTGGCCCTCCAGGCTGTGGGGGAGGTGCAGATGGCGGAGGTCTGGGGTCTTCCTGCCTTCTGAGGCTTGCAGTGGCCCGAGGGCCCGGTGTGTGGCGGTGGGGCAGGGACAGTGCTGGGCGCTGACAGGGTGACCCCTGCAGCTGGCCAGTTCCCGCGGCTCAGCCTACACTTCCATCTCCGGAGGAATCGGGGCGTCTACATCATCCAGTCCTACATGCCCTCCGTCCTCCTGGTTGCCATGTCCTGGGTCTCCTTCTGGATCAGTCAGGCAGCGGTGCCTGCCAGGGTGTCTCTAGGTACGGGCCTGGCCACTCCTCTGAGGGAGCGGGTGGTAGGGCGGGGGTCCCGGGAGCCATGAGCCCAGGCCTTGTCCCCAGCTCCTCGAGCTGGCTGTCCCGGGGCAGTGGCCGCCCTGGCCGGGCCTGGTCTGAGGAGCCTGACCTGTACCTGGGCTGGGCTGGGGCAGGGCGATGAGATGGCACCGCCATTCCCACCAGGCATCACCACCGTGCTGACCATGACCACCCTGATGGTCAGTGCCCGCTCCTCCCTCCCACGGGCATCGGCCATCAAGGCGCTGGACGTGTACTTCTGGATCTGCTATGTGTTTGTGTTTGCCGCACTGGTGGAGTACGCCTTCGCCCACTTCAATGCCGACTACCGGAAGAAGCAAAAGGCCAAGGTCAAGGTCACAGAGCAGCGGGCGGAGGTGAGGCTGGGCCAGGCTGGCTCTCTTGTGCTCTGAGCCAAGGACAGCCCCCACCCCCAACACACACAGGGGGGAGGCAGCCACATTTTCCTGGGCCCAACCTGGGACCCTCTGCCGACTGCTCTGGGATATTCCTTGAAGGCTGTGGGCTCCAGGGGAGCAGGCTCTGATACCCCAGCTCCAGCCTGCTGTAGGTCATGGCCGGCCTGGGTGGAGAGTCCTGTGTGGCAGCCCCTGGTCATCCTGGGCCGGGCTCAATCCTGCTTCCTCCTCACCCCTGGGGCAGGTGGACGTGAAGAACGCCATTGTCCTGTTCTCCCTCTCGGCTGCCGGTGTCTCCCAGGAGCTGGCCGTGTCCCGCCGGCCGTGTCGTGTGGCTGGGAACCTCATGGGCTCCTACAGGTCGGTGGAAGTGGAGTCGGGGGACACGGAGAAGCAGGGGGCAGCGCGCTCGGGGGGCCAGGGAGGCCTCCGTGCACTCTTCAAGCCCATCGACGCTGACACCATTGACATCTATGCCCGTGCCGTGTTCCCTGCGGCGTTTGCAGCTGTCAATGTCATCTACTGGGCGGCCTATGCCATGTGAGGCCAGGCATCCTGCTGCCCAAACCTCTGGGAACAAAGGCTCCTCGGATTGACCTGCCCGCTCTGTGTGTTTCAAAGTGGGACAACAAGGAGTCACAAAACACAAGAGGAAAGCTGCAGCCACCCTGAGCCCCTGGGCTCTGTCCCCACCCTTGCCTGGACACCACCCAGGAGCCCTTCCACATGTCCCTCCTGCGGACGCCCGGCCTGGTTCCTCCTTCCCAGTGGCAGAGCCAGCCTGACCCCGAGGTGGAGCCAGGCGGGCGCAGGGCCCTTGGGGACTCGGCACTCGACTTGGAAAAGGATCCTGGTGCTCGGACTTTGCTCTGTGGGGTTGGACCAGGGAGCGGGAGGAGGCTGGGTGTGGACGGAGCTCACTGCCTTGGTGAGATGGTGGAGAGGGTGGTCATGGGCCTTTGGTACCAGCATGAAATAAAACCAAGCCTTCAGCCACGGTGACATTCAGTGTCACGACAGCTGGATTGTGGCCTCTCCCGGTACCTAGAGAGCTCTCCTCCAGCCATGGTCTCCGTGAGCTCGGGGACTTGGACACAGAGACGTGAGGACAGAGTGCCTCTGGGCGGTGTCCAGGAGGCTGAGCCAGGTGGCCACATCGGGGGCATCAGGGGGAGGGGCAGGGAGCAGGGGCCCTCGAGGAGTCTCCATCCCTCCCTGGTCTCTTGGTCCCACGGCCAGGGTGCCACTGTGGTGCCTTCTCTGATGTGGAGGTATGGGAATAGAAGCCATCAAGTCCCTGCGAACACCCTCCAGCCCCTTCCCACCTCTGGTGCTACCTTGGAGGTGGGGTGACAAGATTGCAGTTTGACAACCGTTAACTGCTGGACACCAGACAGGCAGCTCTTAACAAGGGGGTCTGATTTTCCCGTCAGTACCCTCAGAAGAAGCAGGAGTGTGCAATTAGCAGCTGCAAGGGCTGCTGTGTGCTGCAGGGCTGGGAATGCCAGCCCCTATGGGCAAGGTGCCCTGCTGTGGTTAGGGTGGCAGCTGGGCCACAGCCCTGCTGACCCCATGGGGCCCCTCCAGTGGGACCCCACCCCAAGCCACCTTGAGGGGAGCATGCTGGTGACTGGGTGTGAATCAGAAAGGGAGCCCTGCTGGTCCATCTGCCCTCAGCTGGCACAAGCTGCCCAGGGGACCCCAGTGTCCCTAGGCCATAGGGCTGGATCCTGAAGGACACTCACCCACAGGCAGTGCCCAGCTGGCAGTGACCACTGAGATCCAGGGACACAGGGCCCAGCTGCTTTCCAAAGGACCAGGCCGTGTCCCAGGGCAGAGGAGGGCATTGGCCGCCTGCCCAAACCTCAGCCTGGGGCCCACCACCTCCACGTCTAGCCCCAGCCCTAGCTCGAAGGCCCCTGCCGCCTAAGGACCCCTCCTCAAACCCTGCTGTCCCTTTGGGCCGCTGCTCCAAGGGACTTGGCTGCAGGTCATGCCGGGGATGAGATGGACCCGCGCGCAGGGCCTCCAGGCTGCAGTGTGACCAGGAGCTAGGAGCGAGCAGACAGCAGGTGGCCAAGGAACAGCCAAGGCTCCAGGCCACCTTCCGGCAGCAGTGGTGGCCGGCCGAGCCCAGACAGCTACGTGGACAGGACAGAGAGACAAAGGACAGTGTGCCAGGAGCAGTGACCCTTTCCCCTCCCCTACCTCAGCACCTTCCCCTTTGTGTGATCTTGGGCACGGTCACTGCCCCCTCCTCCCTGGAACATGGAGAGTTGCCCTGGGGGTGGGGCGGCTCACTGAAGCTACCAAGCTGGGTCCAAGACTGCGGTAGCACCCCTTACCCCCGGGGGCACCCAGGCTCCTGCCCTAAGGCCCAGCCTGTTACCCAGGCCTCAGGGTACGCACAGGTGGGTTCAAAGTTCACAGAGCTGCTGGGCTCACCTGGGAGCAGAGGTCAGGCCATCTCCCCTCTGCTGCCAGGACCCTATGCTCAGTGCCCGCCCCCCTCCCGCCTGTCCCAGGCTTGCAGGCTGCCCCCTTTCTGCCTTGTGCCCACAAGGAGCTATTTAAAGCCAGCTTTGTGCTGCCTCAGGCACCCACGCAGCGAGGCCCCCGGGCAGCAGCCTGCGCCTGATTCCGCTGCCAGCAATCACTCCCTCCAGCCTGCAGGCCGCTATTTCTGCCGCGTATTTACAGGGCAGGAAAAAGGGACGGGAAGAACGGCTGCTTTTAAACACAGTTCTATTCTCGTGTTGATGACACGAGCAGATTGAAGGCTAGGCAGATCAAGGTTTGCAGCTGAGAGGAGCTGGCCTGGGAAGGAGATGTGAGCATTTCCTGCAACAGGCGCACCTGGGCTGGTGCAAGGGCAGGAGGCAGGAGGCAGGAGGCAGCGGGAGGCGGGTTCCCCACATGCCTCATTCCTGTAGGGACTGGCTTTGGGGGCTGGGGGCTTCCTTGCCTGTCCTATCTGGCAGAGGCTGGAGTGCGGGTTGCCAGCGCAGACACTTAATGCTTACCTGAGAGCTGGGACAGTTTGCCCCCAAGCTGGAGGCCTGGAGTCTGGGGACAGCGCCCCAGCTTCCCGCTCTCACCTGTGGTGGGGGCAGGAGAGCACTGACCTTCCCCGTGGAGTGAAGGAAACGCCCACACCTGGGGGCACCAGTTTGGTTTCCTCAAAAGCAGAGCCTGAGACCAGGACTTGGGTGCAGGGACTTTATTTGGGGAGGGGTTAAGTGTCCTGGGGCTGCCGTAACCAAGCATCCCAGACTGGGGGGCTTACGACAACAGAAATCTCCCCTCTCCCAGTTCTGGATGTCAGAAGCTCAAGACCCACGTGTGGGCAGGATTGTTCCTTCTGAGGGAGTCGGTCCCAGGCCTCTGCCAGCTCCAGGTGCTGCCGGCACCCCCTGGCACTCCTTGCTTGTAGACACATCACCCAGTGTCTGTTCCTAGTCATGTGGCGTTGTTCTCTGGTTCCTCCCCTCATCCAGGCATCTGTCATTGGATTTAGGGCCCTCAATCCCGCACAACCTCTTTTTTTTGTTTTAAAGATTTTATTGGGGAAGGGGAACAGGACTTTATTGGGGAACAGTGTGTACTTCCAGGACTTTTTCCCAAGTCAAGTTGTTGTCCTTTCAGTCTTACTTGTTGAGGGCACAGCTCAGCTCCAGATCCAGTTGCTGTTGTGGTTGCTAGTTGCAGGGGCGCAGCCCACCATCCCTTGCGGGACTCCAACCGGCAACCTTGTGGTTGAGAGGACGCGCTCCAACCAACTGAGCCATCCTGGAGCTCAGCGGCAGCTCAGCTCAAGGTGCCGTGTTCAATATTAGTTGCAGGGGCACTGTCCACCATCCCTTGCGGGACTCTAGGAATCGAACCGGCAACCTTGTGGTTGAGAGCCCACTGGCCCATGTGGGAATCGAACCAGCAGCCTTCGGAGTTAGGAGCATGGATTTCCAACCACCTCAGCCACCAGGCCAGCCCCAGCACGACCTCATTTTAACCAATTATAGCAACAAAGGTCCTGACTACCATGTTTCCCGAAAATAAGACCCAGCTGGACAATCAGCTCTAATACATCTTTTGGAGCAAAAATTAATAGAAGACCTGATCTTATTTTACTATAAGACCAGGTCTTACATAATATAATATAATATAATATAATATAATATAATATAATATAATATAATATAATATAATATAATATAATATAATAATATAATATAAGGCTGGGTCTTATATTAATTTTTGCTCCAAAAGATGAATTAGAGCTGATTGTCCAGTTAGGGGAAACAGGGCACTTCCAAATAAAGTCCCATTCTGAGGTTCTGGGTAGACATGAGTTTTGGGGCACTGTTCACTCCAGTACAGGGGGTGATGTGCCAGAAGCAGGAGCACAGGTGCAGGGAGAGCAGAGGAAGGAGGAAAATCCCATAGGTGCTTTGCTGGATGGGGTGTTCAGGTCCTAATCCCATTGGTGAACCCTGCAGAGCACATGGAATGCACCCCAAGTTGTCCCTTTGAAGAATGAGTGGCTGGGGCATTTATCAGCAGCTCCTCTCCCCCGGTCTGCCTGCCTCCGAGCTGAGCAGACACCCCTGCAACGCTACATGTCATGTGACGCTGGAGGTGGCTGCTGCGTGGCAGGGGCTGCACAGGGGCCATAACACCAGTACCACTGTAGCCAGCAGTCAGTCACCCCGCAGTGCTCACATCTGCTGAGGACGCCACTGGCTCCCGGAGGTGGTGGCTGTCACAGCAGCTGCAAGAACACTTCCCAGGCGCCTGGGTACCTGCTATGGATCCTGGGAGGTGCTGGATCTATCAGAGCCGCAGTGCCCCTCCCCCAGGTGGGAGTGTGGAGATTAAATGAGGGCCTGTCCTGAAAGCAGTTTGTCAGCTCCAGCTGCCCTGCCTGGGGAAGGGAGATTGGGGGTCAGAGAGGGCTCAGCATTGCCTCTGGATGTGGCTAGCTGTCCCCTGGGGATGGCAGCCTGGGTTCTCCCTACAGGAGGTTGCTGGTCTTGGGTGATAAGGTCCCAGGGGATCTCCTCTTTCACCTGGGGACAGCTGGGGCCCTTTCCCCAGAGAGAGAGAGAGAGAGAGAGAGAGAGAGAGAGAGAGAGAGAGAGAGAGATCAGACACAGCTAAGCTGTGAGGCCTTGGCGTCCAGAGCCTCCTGCTGGGCAGGGCCCTGCTGTCCAGGTGCTGGTTCTTTGGCGCTACCTGGCAAGGGTCCCGCCTGTCCTGGCAAAGCCGCCCTTGCCTGGCCTGAGTGAGAGCTGAGTGTGTCATATGTGCGCACGAGCACATGCATGTGTGAGTGTGCAATGTTAGATCTCAAAGGTCACACGGAGTCTGAGGTGGACTTTGCCTCCAGTATTCAGCCAGCCACGTCACCTCCTACCTTCGACTCTGCAACTAATATGGCAGACTCATGGAAGGCACAGCTGTTTGCTTTTCCAGTTCTTTCCTTTAAACAGAGTCCCAGAAGTGGAACAGTGAGACCACGTGGCATAAACATCTTTAATGCTCTGGGTGCTTTTTGTCACCTTGCTTTCTAGAAGGCAGTCCCAGCCGCCCCTCCTGGTGGACGGAGTGAGGCCTCCTCCACACCCTGCCCAGGGCGGGGCCACAGCACAGAGCCTCTGCTGTCCTTGTCCCGAGGCCTGGAAGCCTGACTCTGGCACAGTTGACAAGTAATGCTGGGGTTGGGGCCACACTCTCAGTCTTTAAGCAGAAGGCAAAGGAAACGGAAGGGGGCCTCGCGAGGTGGTGGCACCCACACATGTGGCTGGGCATGGGAAGCCCCACCCTGGCGAGCTCAGCTCCCCACGCAAGGACAGATGGGAGCTCTGCCACTGCGTCTACCTGTGATGCTTCGAGCTGACTGTGATGCTGTCCATCTTCATATGGCTAAAATAGAGCCCACACGCAGCCCCCTGGGAGCAGCCACAGTATTGCCATGGTGACCGAGGTTCTGGGTGCTGCCTCCTCAGACGCACATCAGGCCACTTTGGGTTTTAAATATAATCCCAGGGGATGCAAGAGTGCGACAGGCTCCGCCTACCAGCGGCCTTGTTTGTCTTCCTCCACGGGCGCTGTGACCCGCTCATCCTAGGCTCCCAGGAGAGGGGCTCCATTGTGCCGGCAGGTCCATCGAAGAGATGGGCAGCGTGTCCCCTTTGGCCTGGGCTGGGGCTGGCCCTGTGACCCTGGACAAAGCACTGGGCCACCCTGACCCTCAGTGTCTGCCTTCAGAGAATGAGGCCGCGATTCCCACATCCTAGAGAGGTGCTGAAGGTCTCTGAGGTGACACCTGACAAGGGGACTTCCTCAGGGAGACACGATTGTGCCTGGTGCAGGGTGTGGACCTGGAGGGTGGGAGTGCTTGTGCCTCAGGGTACAATACGACAGTGACAACTGCAGGCCTCTGCTGTGATTCTTGGTGGGTGTGTGGGACGTACCATACGACAATGCCTGGCACAGCGGTGTCCAGCCCTTTCTAGCCTCAAGGTTGGTGTCCTCCCAGCCCCTCTGTCTCCCAGGCCAGCGTCTCCTTTCTTATCCAGCCCCTGGACACAGCCACCCCACCCCTCCTTGCTGTCCTGCCTTAGCCAGACGTGGCCTCTCTGGCACATGCCCCACACGGAACACTCATAGGTACAGAAACACGCACAGGCAACACATACAGGGGCACACGGAGAAACACGCACACGTGCGCGCGCGCGCACACACACACACACACACACTCCACTGGGGTCCACTCAGCTCACAGGCGCCTCCCAGTGGCCTTAAACGGGGACACTTATCTAAAGGGTGACGACACTGTGAACAAGAGACAGGAATGGTCCTTGGGGAGCTGAGGGAGGCGCCCACGGAGGGGAAGTTGGAGGGGCTCCCTCCCCAGGCTGGAGCTCGGCCCGGGTGTGCGAACTCAGGGCTGCGCAGAAGCTCCCACATCCTCAGCCGCACCCCCCACTCCCAGCGCAGCCCGGGAAGCAACAAGCCAGCCCCTTCCTCACGCCTGGCTCTCCCGCGCCCTCTACTGGGAACGTGCAGCGCTGCGCTCTCGGGAAGGAGGGATGCTCGGCCTACCAGCGGCTGGTGTGCTGGGGGCAGACAGGGGCGCTGCCCAACAGCCTGAGGGCGCGGGCCACCCCCAAATGCCAGCCGGGCTGACCCTCCCCGTGGAGGAGCTCCACCTGTAATTACAGGTGGTAAATGGTGAATTTGGAGCTGAGAGGTGACAGTAACTGGCACATGGACTCACACAGAAACACAGATACACACCCAGGCCCAGAAGCCCGCAGACATGCAGACACCCCTCTCTCCCTCTCCCTCTGGGCAGGACCCTGCACAGCGGGATGGACCCACCTTTTCTGAGAGTTTCCAAGGCCATGTCACTGGCTCCCTGCCTCCCCTTCACGTGGCCCACAAGGCCCCCGGGGTCTGCCCCAGCACTTCTGCATTCTCACCTGTCCCACACTTCCACACACCCTGCTCCCTGAGGCCACCAGGCCTTTGCACAGGCCAGCCCTCTGCTCCCCTGCTCCCCTGCTCCACTTCACACATCCTCGGACCCCACAGCTGGCCCCTGCCAGGACCTGGTCAGATCCTGCTCTCTCTGACAGGGCTGCCATGTTTGTGTGACCCAGTGACGGTGGCCTGTCCCCCCATTGGTGTCCATGAGAGAGCAGCCACATCTGGCTGGGTCACCACTGCATCCCGGCACAACTTGGGGCACCCAACCAACACCCGCCGAATGAATAAATGAGCAAGTGAAGTGAACGTCATCACTTGCACCAGTTTCTCAAAATCCCGCGACTTGTGACAAAGAAAGGAAACTTCTGCTGCCCATGCCTCCCATCTGTGTGGGCCCAGTGCTGTCAGTAGATGTCCTGGGCTCTTCCTGTGACCTGCTGGGTCCTCGTGGTCCCCACTGGGTCAGTCTCACACCTGCCAGGATGACCATTGGACCCCCCCACCCCCAGGTGACAAGAGGGCACAGGGAGTGCTGGTGGCTTCCACAGGCATGTCCCCTGCCCGGCCGGGTCTGTCCAGGGAGGAGGCGGGTCAGGATTGGAGGGTTTCTCCTCGGCCCACACCCTTCTGTGTTGTGGGATTTTACAAGAAGCCCATGTCACTTTTATAATCACTTAACAAAAACACATCTTTGAATTTTCATTTGGAAATAAGAGGTGTTGGTGATTATGAAAGTATATGAGGTCTTTGTGAAAATCTGGGCAAACAGAAACTGCCCAGAGGAGAAAAGGACTCTTCCTCAGCCACTGGGTCCCTCCTGGGTCTGTCCTGGGTCTTGTGCTCAGGTCCAAGGGTCACCTTCCTGCTCCGCCCACGTGGGTTGTCCTCGCACCCGCCTTTAAGCTGCTGATTGCAGAAGGGGAGAGGTGTAACTCTGCCCAGTGACCCCCAGAACAGGGCCCGTGGTCCTAGGAGGCCGGCCTGGTCCCAGCACTTCCAAGGGGTCTTCACCTATTCATTCATTCATTCATTCATGCATTCATTCATTCCACTGTGTGCCAGATGCTCAGAGACATGGGGACACAACGTTGACCCCGGTTGACTGGCTCCCAACCCCCACCACTTCTGGAGGGGCAAGTGGTCTGAACACTGGGGAACAGACACCCCCCACCCTCCGGTCACCAGGGTCCAGAGCAGGTGGCAGACACAGTGATGGCACTGGGTGTGCCCAGGACATCACAACCTCTCATTCTACCCTTGAGTCCCTAACAGGGGTGGCTCAGCGCCAGTGGTCACCAGGAAACCCCCGAGGTCACCCGCCCCCAACCTTCGGAGGTGGTCTGAGGGCCTGGGCGGGTGGGGGCCTTTGATTTGCAGAGCTAGTTGGTGGGCAGAATGCAAAAGTCCTTGCTTCCACCTGCTCTCAGGGGATCTTTTCTGGGCACCGCAGGCTACCCTGTGCCCTCATTCCGGCCTGGGGCTCGATGTGGTCCCAGAGCCAGGAGTGGAACCTTCCCCCCAGTACTCCCTCCTGAGATAGGCACCCCCAGCTCCCCAAGCCCGCGGAGAACAAAGCCCTCCCATCCCAGCCCTCTTCCGAACATCCCTTGCCAGGATTGGGGACTGCAGTGACCCAGTACCAGCCTTCAGGAGGGAGGCTCCCACATGGCAGCTGAGGCGAGACCAGTGCCCAGGGGACACTGGATGCCGGTGGCTCCAACCCCAACAAGGCTGTCCCGGTTAGAAAGGGCTCTGGGGTTGTGCTTGGGCTGTTGTGTCCACTGGGGCCTTGGCTAGGGTATATCCGAGAAATGGTGTCCCGTGGAATGGCCTCCCACCAGCTCGTCCTGCCTGCCGTGGGCCTCAAGCTCTGGACTCCTTCCCTGTTGGGCCACGCTTTGAGGCAGAAAATCAGAACACCCGGGGATGCTGTGGGATGTCAGATGGCCTGTGCCCATGAAGTGCAACCCGTCGGGAGTGCCCAAGGCTGTGGGGACAAGGCTGCAGGCCTGGCATGGGGGTGGGGGTGGGGGGGGCTGCACCCCACACATTTGCCTCCTGGGCTGCCGCTCCCATGGCAGATTCCTGCTCATCCCTCACAGGGTAAACACTCGTACCTGGTTCCCCTTCACGTCCAGCTGAAAGTCATGGAGCTCTGTGCCCAGGCTGGGGGATGCAGTGGTCACCCCACAAAGGGGAGGCGGGCAAGCAGACTGATGCAGGCAGCAGGAATGCTCAGTAGAGACTCAAAGGAAGTGTGGGTCTGGGAGAAGTGGCTCCTGGGAGAGGGAACAGCAGTGAAGAGGGCCTGAGGTGAGCAAGAGGCAGGCATGCGGCCAGGTGGCCGGGTGGCCAGGTGGAGTGAGCCAGTGTGAGGATGGTGAGAGATGAGGGCAGAAGGAAATGGGACCCCAGTCCCTGCAGAGCCTGGGGTCTTTGCCTGTGATCCATGGGGGATCATTGGGGATTTTGAACACCAGACAGATGGACACAGACTGACGCATGTTTTAAGGACATTGGAAGCTTCTGCAAAAATCCCAGTGCTGAGGGTGGAGCGGGAGGTGGCCGTGGAGGTGGCAGGACGTGGTTGGAGTCTGGACCTATGTTGAGGGTGGAGGGGAGGGGCCCGGATTTGCAGCTGGAGGGGAGCTGGAGGGGAGTGGGGTGTCAGAGGCAAAGGTGACGCCAAGGTTTTCGAGTTGAGCACCTGGAAAGGTGGGGTTGGCGTGACAATGAAGGTGGTGAAGGGCATGGTGGAGGGGGGTCTGCTAGGATGAGGTTCAGAGGAGCGGGCTGAGCTTGGGATGGCATTCGGAGCCAAGGAGGAGCGATGGGAGCGGGAGAGTCCTAGGGTGAGTTTCCAGGGGGTCATCAGGGGTCAATTAAGAAAAAGTCTGAGGAGTGACACAGGAGTCCTGGTGGGGGAGGGACTCAGGGAAAGGGGCAGGAGAAGTGGGGTAAGGACTGCAGATGACTCCCTCCTGACGGGAACTTTGTAGTAGAGCAGAAAAATGAGCAGGCGGGTGGAGGGGTGTGGGGTGCAGAGGGTTTCTTTAAGAAGGGAGAATTCACAGCACCTTAAGTAGGTGAGAGATGGGCCGTCGAAGGGCTTCTCTGTGGCCATCTCTAGGAAGAACGTGAGCTCTATGACCATTTGGTTCCCTGGGGTCCCTCCAACGCCTGGCACCCAGGAGGCGCCAGGAAGCATCTGTGGAATGAGAGTGAGTGGGAAGCCCTTACGACTGTCCAGGTGAGGAGTGGTGAAGGCTTAGCAGGGACTGCGTCAGAGGTTGCCAGCTGGGTGGAATGTGGAAGGGGAGGGAGGCAGCCGGAGAGTAGCCAATGGAAGGACCGGTTTGGCAGGGGTGGCAGGGATGGGGGCTGCAGACCTATGAGCCTGGGATGCCCACCTGGGGCCCAGGTGAGGTCCTGCTAACAGCACATGTGGGTCTCTGTGGAGGCAACCAGTAAGGGGTGGGTTCCTCAGGGAAACCCAACCCCCACAGCTGTAGGCCCCTAGAGAAGGCGTGAGCCGTGGGTAGTATTCAAACGCAACCGTCCAGACCAAATGCCAAGGTGGACGTTGTGGATTCAGAAATGAAGGTCATGGGCGACCTCGGCAAACGCAGTCTCCTCCTCCCAGGAGCAGAGGGAGCCGGCTAGCGAGTGTAGACAAGCCTCCCCTGCAAAGGGATCTTGGATTCCACGGTGGAGGAGGGCGGCTGGGGCCCGGACAACCATCGGGGCCTGGACCCTCTCAGCCGTGGTCTTGGCCGGGGTCTCAGTTCCTCGCAACCTCGGTCTCCGCATCAGTAAACTGTCTGGACGCGGGGCACTGGGGATTCGGGGTCGGAGCTGCTGACCCACACTTGTCGTCCCCGGAGGCGGACCTCTCTCTGGCCGCCCCCCGCCCACGTCACCAGCGACCCACTCCTCTCTGTACCCCAGACCAGCGCTTGCCCTGGAATCACCCAGGTCTTGTTAGTATAGACGGCTGGAGTTTCGATTCAGCGAATCTATACCCGAAAGTTGGCATTTCCAAGTTCCCGGGGCGCTGCAGCACGGAGACCCCACCTAGGAATCGCGGGCACCGAAGCCCACTGCACCGAGGGGAACGCGCAGGGCGGCTGCTGTCGGAGTCCCGGACCGCCGGAGCCGCCGGGGGTTGCCGGGCAGAGCCGGGCCGCGCGCGCTCCCATTGGCCGCAGGTGGACCGCGCCCCGCCCGACAGGTAGTGTCCCCGCGCCGCGCCATTGGGCCGCGGACGCGGGGTCCCCCGGGGATTGGCCCAGGTGGCAGCCCCGCCTCGCCCTTATTGGCCGCAGGTGCCACCGCCCCCGCCCCGGGACCGTCCGCCCCACCGATTGGCCGCCGGCTGGGTCGGCCATGTTCGGACTTCCCCCCCGCGGGGCCTGACGCGGGACTCCGCGGGAGCGCGCCCCCGCCGGCCGCGCCCCCTCCCCGCCTCGCTGGCCGCCGAAGTTCTGCGGAGTTGGCGCGGCCAGTGCTTCCCGACCCGCGCCGAGTGCTCCCTTCCGCGTTCCGCCGCCGGCCCCACCTGGCGCCGGGCCCCTGGGGGCCCCGTGCCATGGCCCGAGCGCCCTGGGCGCGGCGCTGACGGCGGCCGGCGGAGCGCGCCATGCCCAGCAGGACTGGCCCCAAGATGGACGGGAGCTGCGGCCGCGTCCGGCTGAAGGCGCACTACAACGGGTGAGCACTGGCGCCCGACGCCGGCCCTGCGGGGCGGGCGCGGGAGCATCCCGCGCCGCGCGGGTCGTCGGGGGCCGTGTCGCCGCTGCAGTGGGCAGCCGAAAGCCAGGGGCTCCCGGTCGCGGCGCGGGAGGGAAGGAACAGCGAGGCCCCTCCGGGCCCAGGGGCGTCCCGGGAGGTCCTGACGCGTCAGCGCCAAGAGGCGGCCGGGACGAGGTTTTGCTGGGCTCGGACTTGCGGGGGGGACTCCGCGGCGCGGGCGCGGGAGCGGGAGGCGGGCGTCGCCGAGCGCTCCACGGTCCTGGGCAGTGTTGACATTTTCCCTGGAAAGTTGGCTAGGATATTAAGGCCACAAACCGTAAGGATTAAAGTTTTTGTCAAATTGTGAAAACTGCTGGCAGACTTTTAAAAATCGGGGTTTCCTAAATTTTCTCAATTTCCGCGGCCAGAGATCTCAGTTTAAGGAAAGTTTATGACCCATGCGAAGGCCAGGCGGTTAGTCGCCCGCGGTTGCACGAATGTCGGGCGCCTGGAAGGGCTCGGCGCGGTTCGGTTGGGGCCGCACCTTTCGGACACTGATCAGCCCCGCATCCGCGCACAGCACCTTGGACTCTACCTGCCTCGCTGTGAAATGGGGCGAGCCGGCGCCTCACAGGGGTCAGTGGCCGGGAGCGCTGGACACTTGGCCGCCGAGCAGCCCTGGTGGGGACAGAGGGGGCGGCGTCCAGAGGCCAGATCCCGCCGCCGCCCCTTGCGCGGTGTACACAGCGCTCTAGGAAGAACTAGGCTCTTTGGTGCTGCTTTCCACCGGTGTTGGTCTCCAGGAGTCCCCAAGTCGGACCTGGCTGCTCCCAGGGTCACCACTGCCCGGTGGGGGTGCGCAGAGCGGAGCGCCGACCCCACGGGTGAACTTGGCGGTTGCGGCTGTAGTAGCATGGAGTGGGGTCTGCCCGGTGGGCACAGCCCTATGGGCACCGCCCAGCCAGTGCTCAGGTTGAGCAGGGGCTTTGGGTTGTTGACCTGAGCGTTTCTTGTTTCCGGTCTTGGGTCAGGCCTTTCCTGTCCCCTTGGTGGCCCTCAGCCTGGCTGAGGTGCAGAACGGTGCTGGCGGGTTGGTGGCAGAGCCCCAGGGAAGAAGGATTTCTGGGGGCCGCACTCGCAGGCCTTTGTGAAGAGGCCCTGAGTTCTATCCTTTGGCCAGGAAGGGTGGGCTGCGATTAAAGCTGGTGGGGTGTCAGCTAGGCCCTGGCTCTGGACCCGGCCACAGATTTGAGTTTCTCCACTGGCTTGCCCAGGGGTAAACTGTGGATCCACTGTGGAGCCTTTCAATTGAGCAACCGGCCTTTGTGAAAATCAGAGATGGTGCTCCATGAGAGATGCCCGCACCCGGAGCGGCCTGGGCCTGGGGGTGGGGGTGGGGGGGGAGCAGACCCTCCAGCCTTCCCCCGGGACAAGTTCCAGGAGGCACCTGTAGGCCTTGAGCAGTGGCGTGGGGGCCACAGTGGAGGCAGGTCCTGGGGAAAGTTCCGCAAACTTGGGGGAGTTCTGGGGAAGCCGCCCCGCCCACCACGTCCGCTCCCCTGGCTTTGGCCCCGGAGAGCGATTTGGTTACCAGGAGTAATGTGACCAGTTGAGCCTGGTTTCCTCAGGCAGAGGCGGCCACGCCCCACCGCTTTCCTTTTCCTTCCATTCCAGCCTCTGCTCCTTCCTCCCCTTCACCCATCCCATCCCATCCCATCCCTCACCTCCCCCCTCTTCCCTTCCCGTCCCTCTTCCTCGCCTCCTCCTCCCGCTGCTCCAACACTCCTCTCCCTCCCGCACCCTCTTTCCTGCCGGCTGTGCCTGCAGACACCCCACCTAGGTTCCTTCGCAGGCCCAGCTCCTCACTGCCTCCCGTGCCTGCTTTTCCTAACGGCCTCCTGCATGGGCGCTTCACCCAGGGACTCCGCTGTCTGAGTTGGGAGACCTCGTCCTCAGAGCGCGGCAGTGATGCAGGTTCCAGAAAGTGCCCACCAAGGCCAGGGCTCTCACACAGACCCCCCCAGGTCCAGGTGAAATTCGGTCTCTGGATGAGATGCTGCTGGTGCCTCTGGGAAGGGGGATGTTTGGGGGCAGCCCGGCCGGGGGCCAGACACATTGAAGACACCATTTTTTAAAAGCGGGGGAGGCCCTTCAGCTGCCCCTCTGGTCACCCTTTCCATCCCCTGAGACCTCCCGAGGCTTGAGATCGGGGTCTCCCTCCCCTCTAGCTGGGCCTTTGGAGGGTGTGTGGTCACCGGAGTCTGAGTGGGGTCTGGCAGCACCTGTGTTTCCCAGGGAGTTTTCAGGGGGTTTCCGGTTGATGGTTGGGGTGTTTGGAGACCCTATTCTGCCAGGCTAAACCTCACATGCCCACTTTTCTAAGGTCATAGAGATGACTGTGCTGGGTCTTCCCTCTCCAGCTCAGAACGCGAATTGTCCAGGACCTGCCCTGTGCGAAGCCCAGGCAGGGGCTGTGCTCTGTGGCCTGACATACCTGGGAGTCCAGGGAGGGGCAGTCCACCTGGTCGCCGGCCCCGGGCTCTGGCTTGCTCAGAGGGGCTGCTGGATTCAGGATTGGGGTGCGATCAGGGGTGGGGGTCAGGGGCCTGGTGGGGGTGGGGCCCCTCCCCGTGGTGCTGCGGTCCTGCCCAGGAGGGGAGGAGCCCAATGGCTGCAAATGGCTGTGATGTGTGACAACGAGCCCTGATGCCAGGCGCTTCCCAAGGGTTGGGGTTCTGGGGTTTTACAGGAGCTGCCCACTTGGCCTCTAGGCCCTGAGGCGTTGCAAGGAAATACTAGCTTCCACTTGGGAGAGGTTCTTGGGGCAGGGAGAGGTCAAAGGTGAAGGGGTGGTCGACCCTGACTTCCAGAGTTCCCAGTGGCAGGAGGACTGGGGACACTGGGTCAGGTGACAGGCGTGCCGGGCAGTGTAAGTATCAGGTCTGGTGACTCCAGGGTGTGAGGTAGGCGAGGGCGGGAGCTTCGTCTCTGGAGCCCCCACCAATGAGCCAGGTCGCCCCTCTGTGCCTTAGCTTCCCCGTCTGCTGAGATGCGCAGGCTGTGGGAAAGATGGGCTGGGTGAGCCCTGGTGGAGAGCTTGGGGTACTGGGGGCAGGGGCTGGGGGAAGGGGTGGGCAGCTGGGGCCATCTCCCTGTAGCCCCCAGGGTGACTGAGGCCTGTGGGCTGGGCTCTGGGTTGCTATGCTGAGCCAAGGTGGGCGCCCTGTGCATGGATCCCAGATCCTGGTGGCGCTGGATTTATTGCCTTGGGAACAAAGTCTGCATAGACTTGTCTCATGGAGTTCAGAAGCCAGCGGTATCAACACCAAGCAGACCCTATACTTCCACGGCTTGTGACTTTTCAGAGCCCTTCAGATTTCTTTGTATAGGCTCTGCCCTCTCATGTCGCGTTGTCAAATGTGGGTACATTTTCCCTGCAGCTTCAGTGTTTCCCGTGAGGATGTGATTTCCTGCTCAGACTTTCCCTCTGTGGTGGGGAGACAGGACTGGCATTCATGGTGGGGAGTGGGAGCCATGCCCCCGCCTTCCCTCCCTCCCTGTCCCTGGGGGGGGTCGCACCCTCAGAGCCCTCAGAGGGTGACCCTGAGCTGTATCCAGACATCCAGCTCTAGCATCCCATTTTGGGATGAGTTATGTGACTTTCTTTTCACACACACAAAAAAAGTGCCTGCAATTATGTTACAGCCTCACCACAGGCCCTTGAATGGTCGCTCCAGGGTTTAAAACAGCAGCCTGGACTGTGTTAGTCCATTCTGCCCTCGCCCCCACCCCACGTCCCCCTCCTCCTGCAGGTCTCAGTCCTTGCGTGTGACGTGCCCTGGTTGGCACTATGCGGGTTGGGGGGAAACTTTAATGAAGCCATGGGCTTGAACTGAACAGCCTGTGTCCACCCCACCCTGCCCCACCTGCTGGGGTGACCTTCGGGCCGACCTGGGACCTGAGCGGGTGCTGGGGTGCTTTCTGAGGCTCTGCCTGGTTCTTTCTCCGCACGGAGCACCCAGGCACCTCCCAACAGAGCTCTCCTTTCTGGGCTGGGACAGTCACTGTGCTGACTTAGCAAGACCGTGATTGGTGGCTCCTTGGGGAAAGTTTCATTTCACGTATTTCATCAGTAGCGCGGTTAATCAGTGACCGTGTTTGATTTGGTTTCCCTGTGCTCCGTGGTGACCACTCATCCTCTGCCTAGGGACATCCTGATCACCAGCTTGGATGCGGCCACCACCTTCGAGGAGCTCTGCGAGGAAGTCAGAGAGATGTGCCGCCTCCACCAGGGGCAGCCGCTCACCCTCAAGTGGGTGGACAGTGAAGGTAGCCCTGGCCCTGTGTCATCCGTGGAAATCCCTGAACCTTTTGTGCCTCGCACTTGGCTCAGCCCCTTCCTTGGGGAGATGTGGACCATGCAACTAAAGGGGTTCCCTAGTGGGGACCTGCAAGTGCCCAAGGGCAACTGGGTTGGGTGGGACAGGAGAGACGCCCCCTCGGAGGAGCTGGTCTTGACACAGGAGAGGGCCGCAGGGGTCTCCCCATGGGCCGCCCTTACTCTCCTGAGCTGACCTTTCTCCTAGTCCCGGCTTTTCCAGTGGGTGGTTAGTCAGGATGAGCTCTCCCTGTTCTCAGGGCAAGTGGGAAGCGTAAGTGCAGCTAGGGCCTCCCTTCCCCCTCGCCTGCCATCCCTCCCTTCTCCTGCCCCCTCCCTCCCCCCCTTTCCCTCCCTTCCACCTCTCAGTCAGACTCATTGGAGAGCTGAGGGGTTGGGAGACAGTCCAGGAGAGACCCCCTTCTCCAGATCACTATGACTGGCAGCTTGCAGCTGAGGGGGTAGGGGAGCCCCTTCCCCTTGGTTCCATGGGGCCCTGGTTCTGTGAACTTCTGTGTCCCCATCCAGCATGGAGGGCAAGGAGCCGTTCCCTTCGGGCTGGGACTGACCTAAGAAGAATGTGCTTCATCTCACCCAAGCCCGGGACGTTAGTTAGCCCAGCCTCGCTGTCCACATGGCTTGTCGGGCGCTGGCTGCTGGGTGAACGTGCTTTCCTTCTGGGTGTGGCTGGGTTCTGACGTGGGCCCTGGGCTGGGGGATGTGCTGGCTGTTCCACGTCCTCCCAGCTCTGCTCTGGGGGACTTTGCCCCCCAAACTCGAGTCTGATACACTGAGTGTGAGTCACGTGGGCCCCTCTGCCTTAGGCCTGCAGTGGCCTCAGTGCTGTTTCCTGCCCTCCTAGGTGACCCCTGCACTGTGTCATCCCAGATGGAGCTGGAGGAGGCCTTCCGCCTGTCCTGTCAGCGCAGGGACGAAGGGCTCATCCTTCATGGTCAGTGACACCTTGGGGACCTTGGGGCCGGCGGGGCGGGGCAATGGGAACCGGGGCCAATCTTGGCACCTCTGCAGACCCCCTGGGAGACCGGAAGCCACACGGAGGATCACAGTTTGAAATCTTAGGTGCTAGAGCATGTAAAGACATTGGCTGTAAGGCAACTTGGGTTTGCTTTTCTCTCTTCCATTTTATTAACCCCAATAAACGTTGCTCTGACTGGTGAAGAGTCAGTGAGGTGTCTTCTCACTGGACACGGGAGCCTGGCTTCTGCTTGTTGATCCTCGGCCGGTGTCACCGGGACCTCCGAAGCAGGGCTCGCACACCGGCCCCCGCATTCCTGCAGCTCGGAGGGTCTGGGCTCACGGCTGGCACGGGCACGGCTCTGGTGGACCGGGGCTTTCCTGTGGGTGTCCCCAGGCTCACAGCTTTCCTCCGCCCAGGAGGCTCAGAGCTGGCTTAGAAACGGAGGAAATATTCTCATTTCAGTACAGCCTGTAAGTTGGGGTTTTCAGACTGCTCCCCAGCACTGTCAGGGTTCTGAAGGGTGTCTGTGGGGCCCGAGAGATGTGGCCCCGGCAGCTGTGGCCAACCAGCCACGTCTGCAGCCCCTTCTGGTGCAGCTTCGACTGCCAGGCATGTGGCCGGGTCCAAAGTGTGAAACCGCCTGGCGTTTTCTGTCCGTCATCATTTTGTCTGACGCTGGGCAATAGTTGGTTCAAAGACCCAGTTTGTCGCTCTGGATACCAGTGGCATTTGGATTTGAAAGTGCAGCTCGTCCACTTGGTGGTGACAATGGCGCTGAGCTCATTCACGGTGCCCGTCATGCTGACAGCTGTGCTCCAGACTAAGCAAAAGGTGGCTTTAATGTCTTCTCAGCTTCTGTTTAGTACGTGTCACGGAGTCCAGGGTGCACTTGGAAGTGCCTCACCGTGAGCTCTGTGGGGAGCAGGCGGCGAGCGGGGTGTGATGCGCTCGCAGCGGGCGGCTCCTCCGTGGTTGTGTCAACACGCCACGCCAGGCGCTGTGCTGCCTGTTTGTCTCCCGTGACTCCCCAGCATCCAGTGCTCCGGAAGTCCCAGAGGAGGGGGCAGGGGACACATGTGCACATGGGTGTCCAAGGCTCTGTCACAGGGCATCTCCCACAAGCTGGTCCTCGGGCACGTGGGCAGCGTGTGCAGGACTCGTGGCAGTCCAGCCAGCAGGCTTCCTGTGCCACTGCCCAGGGCCAGGCGCGGGCGCTAACCACGTTCTTTCTCTCCGTGCAGTTTTCCCGAGCATCCCTGAGCAGCCCGGCATGCCTTGCCCAGGAGAAGACAGTGAGTACTGCCCTTTCCCCGGGCTCGTGTCGCACGTTGTGGGTTGAACTTACGCATTATGCCAGCAAGGGGCAGGCAGAGCTTTTTGTGGCTTAGGATTGTTTACCCTGTGAAGACTAAAGGGAGTGAGCGCTTCTCACTGGCTGGTGCCCCTGCCTTTTCTGTGTGTGTCTGTCCTGGCAAATGAGCGGGGCTATCGGGGAGGGGACCAGCTGGCTCAGTTGGTGGCAGAGTCTAGAAAATGCCCTGATCTTCCCTGCGAGGGAAGGACCCGGGCTGGAACAGCTGGATGCTGCTGCCATGCGTCTGCCCAGCTCACTGCCACCCCCGAACCTGGTTGTCTGCCCCCCAGTGCACACTGGCCCCACGGGTGACATGGGCGTCCTTCCCGTCCCCATGGTGATGAAGTCCCCAGGAGCGGTGGGGTCAGAGGAGGCCACCGGACGCCCGCACGCTGCAGCCGTTCCCCCCCTCAGGGCAGGGTACCCGTGTGTCCCGGGCCGCTGGCCTGGCGCTGCGCCCGCTCTGGCATGGTGAGCGTGAAGCCCTGACCAAGGTGGCTTCTTGTTCAGTTCGGGGGCCTGGGTGGCCCCTCGGCCCTGGGTGGGGCAGGAACTGCACTGAGCAGACTCAGGTCCAGGCCGTGCTGAGTCCGCGTCCCCCCTTGGGGACGGTAAATGTGCTGAGTGGGAGGCTAGGTGCGTGTCGGGTTTGTGGGAGAAGTCGGGGTGAAGATAGATATGGGGAGCCTTTAGCATGGAGGAGACTGTTGAAGTCACGGCGAGAGTGGTTGGTGATCGGCCCACGCCCTGCGGGCTCCCAGAGAGAACACGTGACTCCGCAGGAGGGTGCAGTGGGGCCTCAGAAACATCCGTGGATCTGGGCAGGTGGAGCTGGCAGTTTGCTGAGGCCAGAAGTGCCCAGGAGCTGGCGAGGTGTGGCCGTAGCAGGTGACAGTGGCGGTGTGAGGGCCATCTTGCGGGGCAGAGGGAGGGACATGCCTTCCCTCAGTCCTGGGTGTGTGTCTTGGAGCTGGCCCCACTCTGGCAGTGCAGGGGGACAGTCGGAGCCCCGTATGTCCTAGTAGGCGGCAGATGACAAGCTAGATACATGAGTGTCGGAGGCTCAGAAATGGAGCCAGAGGTGGGCGAAGGGCTGGGTGGCTGTGGGGGTGCAGCTGGAGACTCAGAGGCCAGGAAACCATGCTGAGAAAGCTGTCAGCGGACTCCCTGCTGCAGCCCAGCCAGGGGGGGGCGGGCCAGGGGAAGCTGGTGACTTACTCACATGTCACGTGTGGGGTTTCTGCTTGTGGGGCTCGGGAGCTGCAAGGATGGGGGATCAAAGGAGGAGATTTGTGAGGCGGGACGTGCAGTGGGTACCTGGAGGCACTCAGGGTGGGGCTGAGCAGGTGGCCAGTGAGGCAGAAGCTCACCTGCAGCAGCCCCCGGCGGCCAGAGGGGAGCCCGTCCATGGGGCCTGAGAGATGGGCGGCGGCACAGGGGTTTCAGGGTCCTCGTCCCCCACGGGGCTGCCCCTGCTGGTGTCCCTCCGTTGGGGGTGCCCACATCCCATGGAAAGGGTCGTGCACCCCGAAAGGGCAGCATCACACTTGACAGTTTACGTGTCCTTTTGGACACATGAAAAGAAAGTAAGATGTCGCCCCCTCACAGCGCTAGGCTTTGACAGCGGTGACAGGCTGTCTGTTTCTGCTGACAGATGTGTCCAGCAGCCAGCGCCGCCCCGGGGCGCAGGGGTCCCAGCGTTGTCCAGTACCCCAGAGGCTGGAGCGGGCTGTCCACTCAGTCCACGGCCTGGCAGCACTGCCCCCAGGCTCCTCGCTTTGCCCGCCCCAGGTCACATCCACGCTGGCCTTGTCCAAGGGAGGGTGACAGGGCTGACCCTCCCTCTGCCAAGCTAGAGGTGGGAGCGACACGTGGGCACCGGCCGCCGTGTCACTGTAGAGGAATGTGGAGAATGCGGTGAGCTTCACGAGAGCGCTGCCCGGGCACAGGAGCACGTCCTTGAGGACCTTACGGGGTGGCCCTGGGGCTCGGGGATCCGTGGTGTTGTGGGTGGTGGCTGGGTGCCCGGCCGGTGTCCCTCCCCCGGCATGGATACCACTCCCGACGCTGACGTCCGCTTGGCCGGGCAGCAAACTAAGGGAGCAGCACAGAGCACCCTCTCACACGGAGTCTCCCAGGCACCCGGGCTGTTTGCACGTTGGCTCGATTTTAATGCTGATCTTGGACGTAGGACAGCCCTGTTCTGGCCGCCCGATGGCTGTGGTGGGCAGCACGCTTGTGGGACTGGACCCGCGTGGGCCATCCTGTTCTGTTTTCCTGGCGTGGAGCAGCTCTGCCCCCACCAGGGGTGACTGTGAGGGTTCCAGGGCGCCCTTGAGCCACGGCAGGTCCTCACCAGGAGAACCGGGGGGATGGACGACATCTGCTGACGTGACCACGCGGCAGGAATGCAGCCGCCCGCTGCGCCTGGGCACGTTTTGCTCACGGCCAGTCTGCAGCAGCCCAGCCTGTTTACTTTCAGCAAAACACCTTCCACACATTCTACTCTAGATGCACATTCTATGCATTTAATCAGTTTTGCAGGGTTTTTAAAACATTGTGTAAAGTACATGTAACATATCATTTCCCATTTTAACTATTTAAAGTGACATTCAGTGGCAGTTGATACACACACGGTTGTGCAGCCACTCCCTCTGCCTGCTTTTTAAATAAGTTCAGAAAGAAAACCTCATGCCCCCACTGACCCTCCTCGTTCCTTCTCTGCCCGCCAGCGCCTGGCAACCCCCAATCTTCACTCCGTCTCTGGGTTTTCCTTTCTGGGACGTTGTGTATAAATGAAGTTCGGATAGGTGGTCTTCTGGAACCGGCTTCTTTCACTTCGATGTTTTTGAAGTTTATCCATGTGTAACGTGTGTCAGAACAACAATCCTTTCCCTCTCATTTTTAAAAATTGTGGTAAAATACACATAACATGAAATTCACCATCTAACCATTGTTAAGTGTCCGGTTCAGGGGCATCTAGTACATTCACACCATTGTGTAGGTGTCACCACCGTCATCTCCGGAACTTTCCATCTTCCGAAACTGAGATTGTCCCCATGAAACACTCACTCCCCATGCCCTCCCCCAGCCCCTGACCCCCACCCTCCTACTTCCTGTCTCTGAATCTGACCCCTCCAGGGGCCTCCTATAAATGGAGTCGTGCAGGACTTGTCCTTCTTTGTCTGGCTTATTTCACTGAGCACAGTGTCCTCAGGGTCCCTCCATGTTGTAGCAGGTGAAGACTATTCCCCTGTGTGGACGGGCCACATTTTGTTTATCTGCCTGTCTCGATGGACACCTGGGTTGTTGCCACTTTTCGGCTACTGTGAGTACAAACACCTGTCTGCGTCCCTGCGTTCCTTCGGTCCTGTGGGGTGAACGCCCAGGAGCGGGATTGCTGGGTCACATGGTCACTCTCTGCGTAAGTCTTTGAAGAGCCTCCATGCTGGTGGCTGCTCCACTTTACCTCCCACCGACAGGGCTCCCGGGTCCCACTTGCCACGTCCTCGCCAGCACTTGCTTCCTGTCTGTCTGACAGGAGCCATTCTGATGGGTATGAGGTGGTGTCTCATTGTCATCTTGATTTTGTGGTTTTGATTTTAGGTCTTTAATGCATGTTGAGTTAATTTTTGTATGTGGTGTTGGGGGAGGGTCCCACTTCATTCTTTTGCGTGTGGCTGTCCAATTGTCCCAGCACCATATGTTGAAAAGACTGCTTTCCCCATCGAATGGCCTTAGCACACTTGTTGGAAATCATTGGACCATAGACATGAGGGTTTATTTCGGTGCTCTCCGTTCTGTTCCACTGCTCTGTATGCCTGTCTTTATGCCAGGACCACACTGATTTGATCACTGTAGCTTTGTAGTAAGTTTTTAAATCAGGAAGTGTGATGTCTCCAGCTTTGTTCTTATTTAAGATTGCTTTAGCTATTTGGGGTCCCTTGAGATTCCATATGGATTTTTATGGTGGGTTTTTCTATTTCTGCAAAAAAGCATCACTGAGATTTTGATAGGGATTACGTTGAACCTGTGTATCGCTTTAGGTGGGAATAACATTCTAATCCATAGACATGGAATATCTTTCCACTTATTTATGTCGTCTTTAATTTCTTTCAGCGCTGTTTTATAGTTTTCAGTGTAAAAGTCTTTCACCTCCTTGTTAGCCTTCTTCCTAAGTGTTTTATTCTTTTGGATGCTATTGCAAATGGACCTGTTTTATTAATTTCCTTTTTGGGTTGTTCATTGCTTGTGTATAGAAACACCACTGATTTTTGTGTTGACTTTGTATCCTACCATTTTGCTGAATTTGTTTTTTGGGGAATCATTAGATTTTTCTGCGTCATCTGTGAACAGAGATAATTTTATTATTCCTTTCCAATCTGGATTGCTTTTATTTCTTTTTCTTGCCTGATTGCTCTGGCTAGAATTTCCAGTGCTGTGCTGAACTGAAGTGGTGAGAGTGGGTATGCCTGCCTTGTTCCTGATCTTAGAGGAAAAGCGTTCAGTCTTTCACCGTTGATAAGATTGCTGTCAGTTTTTCTTTTTTTAAATTGAAGAATAACAACTTTATGTTTTACACGTAAAGGCTGATGAAAAACCATCGAGTGCTGTTAAAGAAAATCCACCATCTCAGTAGAAAAAACATCTTGATTGAAAAGTATGGTAACTGTTTACTCATTAAATACTATTTAAGTTTTTTCTACAACACAACAGTTCAATCTCAGTACAATGGATTCAAGACCAAGTGTACATGTTACATGTATCAAGGCTAGATTACAAGTTATCATGTCATCGTCACATTTTGTTTTCAATGCACTTGATGAGTCACTGGCAGTATTTTGTGATGACACTACGTTAGTGGTAATAAGAATGTTTTTGACCCAGTGAATGATGGATTAATCAGAACATTCTGAACTGCTGATGTTGAAGGCATTGAGGCTTCTACAGCTGGGGGCTGCAAAGCAGGCGTCTGTACTGTAACCCTTTACCCTGTGAGGGACATTGGCGTCCGTACTTTAATTGAAACAGACATGGTTTGTGGGGTTGGTGTGCCAAATGTGGGAGTACTGGGTCTGCTAGTATCTCACCAACAGTTGGAGAACTGTTATTCTTCCCACAACAAGTAGAAGCCTTTTTTGGTGAAGACTTCAGTTTGGAGGAGTCCAGCAGTACCTTCAGGTATGATCTGGGGGCTGAATATGGCTTCATCAACAGCAAAGGGGTTTGATTTCTGTGCCTCGCAATAGCAAATCGAAAGTCTCTTGGGGGACGAGAGGTAGAAGAGTGGTCAGCACGGCACTGGGTGGCCAGTGACACGTTGTCTACTGCGACAAGCTTTCTTAGCACGGCTTGGGTAGCTTCCTGCACCGTCTAGAATCATGGTCACGTATCGGGAGGCACACTCCAACACCTCATTTGTACGTCTCGGCTCATGCGTCATCCCCGAGTCCTTCGGGAGTTCTGCCGTCGTAGGGGCGTGTGTCTGCGTGCCCTTGGGAGAAGCCATCTTGCCGGGTGCCATGATATCCGGTGGTCAGACTTCCCGAGCTCGCACCCACATTAAGTACCTCTGTCCTGATGGTGAGGTCAGTGCTTTTCCAGTCCCTGGGGTACTGGTGAGCAGGAGGCAACATGGGCCTCACGGGACGGCTCTGGGAGCCTCAGCACACACGCCTCCTGGGGGCTTTTCATATGTGGCTTTCATTACGTTGAGGTACTTTCTTTCTATGGCATAATAAGAAATACCGGCGGTGCCAAAAAATGCATACACATTTTAAGAAAGGAGAAAAACTATTAAAATGACACTGATGGGAACCCCTTTGAGCACCTCTTGTAGTTGCAGACGTCAAACGGGACTTGTATTCATCGTTTGTTACAGGTACATATTGAGTATTACAATTTAATACCGTTTTGCTTTCTTACAATGTGTACATTTTTTTGGCATCTGTCTGTGGTCTCTGTCCTCAATTTCAGGTTCAGAACACCCTTGTAATTTCCGGAGGGATAGGAGTGTCTTTTGTCATTCATTCGGCCATACTGTTGACACACTTGAGTTTTGCTAATGAGATGACTTGGGTGGGGCCCCTGGATAGCCTAGGGTGGGGCTGTCACCACAAAAACCTTGTGATTAGAGGGTTTGAACTTTCAGCCCCACCCTCCTGACCTGGGGGAGGGGGAGGGGCTGGTACATGAGCCAGTCTCCATTGGCCAGTGAGTTAATCAATCGTGTGTGTGTGTGTGTGTGTGTGTGTGTGTGTGTGTGTGTGTGTGTACCTAAGCCTCCATAGAAATTCCTAAAGTCCTATGGAACTTTGGGGTGGGTTCAGAGAGTGTCCAGGTTGCTGGGCCCTTTGGGTAGGGCGTGGGAGCTCCGTGCCCTCTCCCCACGCCTGGCCCTATGCATCTCTTCCACTTGGCTGGCTTGAGTTAATCTGGTAAGTGAAATGTTTCTCCGAGTTCTGTGAGCCCCAAGGCAAATTAATGGACTCAGAGGAGGGGTCACAGGAACGTCCGACCTATAGCTGGTGGGTCAGAAGCACAGGTGACAACCTGGATTGGTGATTGGGATCTGAAGGGGGGAGCCTTGTAGGACCAAGCCCTTAACCTGTGGGATGTGACGTTATCTCCAGATAATATCAAAATTGAGGAATTGCTTGGTAGTGTGGCGAAAAAGCACACATGCTACCTCCTGTTTCTAGTTTGTTGAGTATTTTATCATGAAAGGATTTTCAAATTCGTTAAGTGCCTCTTGGGCATCAGCTGAAGTAATCATGTGGTGTGTTTCTTCTCCTTTGTTCTGTCAATGTGGATATTACACTTACTATTCCTATACTGAGCTTCCCTTCTATGAATAAACCCCACCTGGTCAGGATGTGTAGTCCTTTTCATGTGCTGCTGAATTCTGTTTGCTGGTATTTTGTTGAGGACCTTTGAGTCAGTGTTCATCAGGGAAGTTGGTCTGTAGTTTTCTTGTGGTGTCTTTGGCTTTGGTGTCGGGGTTACGCTGGCCTCCTTGAATGAGTTGGGAACTGTTCCCTCCTCTCTGATTTTAGGAAGAGTTGGAGGATTGGTATTAGTTCCTTAAATGTTTGGTGGAATTCACCAGTGAAGCTGTCAGGTCAGGGTTTTGCTTTGTGGGAAGACTTTGATTTCTGGTTCACTCTCCTTGCCAGTTACGGGTCTACTTAGATTTTCTATTTCTTTGTGGTTTAGTCCTGTTGGTTTTGTAGATCTAGGAATTTGTCCATTTCATCTAGGTAATCCAGCTTGTTGGCATGTAATTGTTCGCAGTACGCTCTTATAATCAATTTTATTTCTGTAGAATCAATAGTAATGTCCCCACTTTCCCTTCTGATTTTAGTAATGTCTTTCCTTTTTTCCCCCTCAGACCATCTAGCTCAGGGGTGTCCAAACTTTTTTTCAATGTTTTTTACCAAGGGCCACATGCGGTAAAATACACAAACAGCCGGGCCACTCACTCGAGGGGAAGTATGTATTGCCTCACCTGGTTTATTTAAGTAAACTAAATATATTTTTGGAATTTGCTGCGGGCCAATTAACAATGGATTGCGGGCCGCAGTTGGCCCGCGGGCCGCAGTTTGGACACCCCTGATCTAGCTAAAGGGTTTTCAATTTTGTTGATTTTTTCATTGATTTTTTCTATTGTTTTTCTGTTGTTTATTTCATTTCTCTTTGCTCTAATCTATTATTTCCTTCCTCTGGTAGCTTTGGTTTAGTTTGTTCTTCTTTTCCTAGTTCTTTAAGTTGTAAAGTTAGGTTGCTGACCTGAGATGTTTCTTGTTTTTAATGTCTGCATTCACATTTGCTAGCCCCGTTTTCTCTGCACCCTGTAAGTTTTGGTGTGTTGTGTCTCGTTTTCATTTATCTCTAAGTATGTTTTTATTTCTCTTGTGATTTCTTCTTTGATCCATTGGTTGTTTAAGGTGCGTTAGTTTTTACAATTTCGTGAATTGTCCAGTTTTCCTTCTGTTACTGATGTCCGACTTCCTCCTGCTGTGGTCGGAGAAGGTGCTTTGCATGAGATCCATCTTTTTAGTCTATTGAGAGTTAATTTGAGGCCTCTTAGTGGTCTCTCCTGGAAAATGTGCTGTGTGCCCCCGAGAAGGGTGTTGGGGGTACTGTGCTCTGTGTCTGTCTGCTGGATGGCGTTGGGCTGAGGGTTGTCCAGGCCGTCTGTGTCCTTACTCATCTCCTGTCTGCTTGCTGCTTCATTCCTTTTTGTGACTGAGTAATATTCCATCGTGTGGACCCCCTGGGCTGCTTATCCACGGACACATCAGACACATGTGTGTGGAAACATCATCAGAAGCCGTGCACGGGGCCTTGTGAGGCTCCCACTCTGAGGGGTCTGACTTCAGTCTGGTTCTGGGTCCTACGTGAGCAGGCCTGCCAGTTACAAGCGACAGAGGTGAATACGCTGTCGGGGTTCAGGCGGGAGGCCGTGCTCCCTGCCGTCAGCAACGAGGGCCCCTTAGGGGCTGGGAAGCAAGTGGAGGCACATTTCCGGGGCCTTCCAGGGCTGGGTGGGGGTGGTGGTGAGTGAGTGGCATGACCAAGAATCGACAACCTGGTGACATGGTGGCCCTAGGTGCTGTGGGAACAGGTGGGCTAGCTGGGATGTCCCAGCAAGGTGGGGCCCGCACGGCTCTGGGGGGCTTGCTGAGGCAGAGAATGACGCGGCAGCGTTGGTGTCTGAGGGTGGTCGCCTGCTGGTCTGGGCAGGGTGGGCCGGGCAGCCCAGGGCTCTTTGTGCCTGACTCTGACCTTCGGGGTCCCCACCAGGTCGTACTGCCCTGTGGCCCTCCGTCTGTGCCCATTCTCACGCTGGATGGGCTCTTCATGCCACACCACAGTGCGCCTGCAGTCTTTCCCCCAGGCCGCCCCGCCTGGTGCCTTGGTGCCTCTGGTCAAACGGCATGTTGGTGTTTGCTTTGGTGCGTTCACATCTGTTAGTGTTTTCCTTCCTGGCGACCCCACAGGGTAGGAATGTTTTGTTTCTTGCATTTTGGGCTTTGCTCCGTTGGCGTGTATATCTGTGCAGGGTGGTGCTGGGCTGGTTGTCTGGTAGGACGCGTCGCTGCTCTGCCCCTCAGCAGGGACTCGGAGGGCCGAGCTGCTTCTCCTGAAGATGCAGCAAATTTCTTACTTGGCGGCCGCCAGGACACCTGGGCTGTGGTTCCCTAAAATCAGATAATCACCGTGACAAACAGCAGATTAGTCCCCTTAATAGAAGGGGTGCCTCCAGGTGAAGGGGGTGGGACCAGCCCCCTGCCGACAGCTCCCGTCATTGCAGTAATGGTCACAGCCCCCCTTGGGGCACCCTGCCAAGGGCCTCTCAGGGACCCTCTCCTCACCGTCCCTGTTCACTGCGGTGTGTGGAAGGGTGAGTTCGGTCCCCCAGTGCCATAACGGCTCCCCGACGGGCGGCTCAGAAAGACAGACTTTCCCTTTGAGCCTGGAGGCACGGACGCCCAGCTGCCTGTGGAGGCTGCGGGGCCAGGCAAGCGTGTGAGCCTCCCTGACTGCGAGAGGCTGCCCTGCGGTCTGCCTCCCTGTCTTCACATGGCACCGTCCCTCCCCCTGCGGACACCAGCCACCGGCTACTCCAGTGTGACTGAGGTGCTCAAGCTTGCCTGCAAAAACGTTTTCCAAACGGCTACATCTGCAGGTTCTTGGGGTTAGGACATGGACATGTCTTTTGGGGGCCACCATCCAGGTCCGATTGTCTAGTCTCCTCGGGGGTGGGGGCCTGACTCCCCCAGCACTGTGCAGGTGGGTCTGTCCCTGGGACATGCTCTCTGCATGGGGTCTCCGTGGCCCTCTCGTGTCATGTTTTGTGGTTGAGGCTATTCAGGTTTATGGGGTCTTGGTGCCCTCGCAGAGCTGCTTCTGGGGGGGGCAGTCCCATGCAGAGCTCTGAGTCGGACTGTGGGTGGTGGGTTCACACCAGGATGGCCTGGAGGTGCAGGACCCCTTCTGACACAGGGTCACTGGAGAGGTTTGGGGGCTGGAGCCGAGGTGGTCCGTGGGCTGTGAAGTCGGTCCTGCGCCAGTGCTGGTGGTCAGCACGCCCTGGGCCAGTTTGTGGGAGACTGAGGCCCAGTGGGCAGGCCTCGCAGGTAGGTGTAGCTGAGACTATCACCCCCACCATGGTCCCCGTAAGTGGGGAGGCCCAGGTCCGGCACCTTTTCCCAAGGACACTGGGGTCCTGCTGCCTGTGTCCTGCCACCCACCACCCTCTCGTTCCCTTGGGCAGCCGCTTGCCTTTAACGTCCAGCCAACTCCTGCTCCATGTGACCGGACCTCCAGTTCCTGCCGGCCCATCCTGTGGGCCCTTCCCGTGGGCCCTTCCCAGGGACTGTGGGCTGGGAGGTGATTGACAGCTGGAGCGAGCCCCAGCAGGGTGGCTGGGAGGGGTTCAGTCACCCTCCTGGGAAGGTGTGGCAGTGCATGCCTGTGCAGACCTGCGTCCCAGCAGTGGCCATGGCTGTGCCAAAGGGAGGGACACTTACATCGTCCTTAAGCCAGTGACTGGCTGTTTAGTGACCGCCTGTCCATACTTACAAAGTGGAAATAATGGGGCTGTAAGTACAATAGTGCTTGTAAAAGGTGGAGTAGCAGTAGTATTCAGTGTGTCTTAAGGGACATTTGGTGGCACTTACGGGGCTGGAGACTTCAGTGCATTAAACAAGCTTTTCTGTCACTTGGGGCTGTCCTGGGGGTGATGAGCATTGGCCCGAGGGGCTTCCTGGAGGAGGAGGCTCGCTGGACAGCAGGGCCTGTCACACAGGGCTGGACATGGAGGCTGCAGGCCCCAGTGCTGTCCCTCCTTGGGGCGTTTCTACTGTTGTTCCAGCCCACATACTCCTTGGGGACCCTTGGTGGGTGGCCACAGGCCTGGGCAGCGTGCAGCTGGGCAGGGCCACCCAAGGGATAAGGTGGTCCTCCAGCAGGCTCCTGTCCCAGGCTGGCGCCTCGGCTTCCCTGGGGCCTGTGGTGGACACTCGGGGTTGCCACCCGGGAAGGGCTATGGAAGGAGAGCCATGGTGTCCACACTGAGATTGGGGGCAGAGCTGAGTTAGTCCTGATTCACTCGGCCTGTCAGTCCTTTGAGTCCACGGAGAGATTACCTCCACTGACCATGACCCATATGGGGAAGCCAGGTGTCGGCTCAGCATGGCCCTGGTGGCAGCAGGGGACGTATGTGTCTGTGAGACCATAGAATGTGGTGGGCATAACATTCAAGGGGTGCTGCTGAGCTGCTGGGACCAGACCCTGGCTCTGCAGTGAGCTGAGCAGCTCTGGGCAGATGGGTGTGGCTCCCTGTGCCTCAGTTTCCCCCCATAAAGGAGGCTGCATGCACATTAACTGAGTTTGGAAGGACTCCAGAAACGTGCTGAGGGCTCCCTAAGGCCAGCTCACCGTCAACCACCCCCAGCTCAGCTCTTGATCAAGTGGGAAGCAAAGCGCCCCCATCAGGTGTGGTCAAGCCAGTGCAGCGTCCTCGTGAGTGACAGGGACCAGACAAGCTCAGGGCGGGGCCTGGGGATGCAGCTGGTGGAGTGGGGAGTCCGGACCTGCGGGCCGAGGCCGTCGGGAGTGTCCCTCAGGCACAGGTGGGCAGGTTACTACAAATGCTTCCAAAATGACTTAAACACCTGCTTTTCATTCCCTGGTACTTACAGGTATGGCTATTAAAAATCCAGTTTCATTCAGTTTTGTCTCAAATTATTTGCAACATACCGGAAAAGCTAGTTTTCCACCTAAAATCGGCTTCCAGTAAAATCAGCAGTCTGCCAGTTCAACCTGATTTTCTTGTGTCCTACCAAAGTACGTGTTGTGGACGGACCGGGCCTGCCACAGCTGGAAGGTGCTGGGGGTCATGTCACGCCAGTCATGTGACTGTTCACACGGGACACACTAACCCTGCGTTTCCCTGGGAGCCCAGGGGAGAGGGAGCATCAGTTATTTCGTGACTTTACAGTTGGTCATAGTCGGGTCGGCAAGCTTTCCTACAGGCCCCGATAGTGAGTGTTTTGGTGTTACTCAGTCAACCGAAACTGTAAAAGCCAGCCTTAAGCTTGTTTGTTGTCTGGGAGCACCGAGACCTGGTCAACCTGCGTTTCCAGTAGAGGACACTTGGGGACCTTCTCCTTGAATGGTGCCCCTGAGTGTTGTATTTACGTATAGCACGTCCTAGGAAAGGCTGTGGCACGGCCAGTCAGCTGCCGGATGCTTCAGGCCACACAGCCAGAGCCTGCAGGGCGGGAGTTTGCACCCAGAGCTCTGGCTGCCTGCTTATAACCCATCGGAGGTGCGCGGTTCCAGCCGGACCCTCACCTTTCCCAGATCTCTGCCCATGGTGGCAGCACGTGTTTGTTGGAGGGCGGGGATAGACATTTCCTGTCACTGCCCGTGCTCCCAGTGTGGAGTGCCAGGTGGATGCAGGGCTGGTGCCATCTTTTCTGCATGTGTTTTGGATTTGGAGGGCAGTGGGAGTGGGCTGTCAGGTGGCGGGTGAGAGCTGGACGCCTGGGCTCGTGTTCTGCTCTGGGCGCCCATGGGCAGGACATAGGTGGCATGAGTCAGCGGGGGCCCCTCCTGTGATCCCAGCCAGGCACCCCGATTCTCACCTCCTGGTGTGTGGAATGTCCCCCTTTCTTCCCTTCCCGGTGCCCACTGCCCCCCAGAGCGGCAACCACTTCCAAAGGCCACCTGACCTAGGGTTCAGCCCGCTTTTGACTGGACTCTCGGCTTCTCTGTCTCCCCTCGGCACTGGCTTGGGCCCTCAAGCATTTGTGTTGGGCCCATTCTTGGTCTCTGGATGTAGGTTGGTCTCTCCTGCCTTGGTGGCCACTGTGTCCCTGCAGCCTGGCCAGCGGACCTGATTTGGCCGCGGGGCCAGCTGGGCTCTGTCCCTGGGAGGCTGCATTTGAAAGACTCCCTGAGGCCCAGCTGCCTCCGTTTGGCTACTGCCCGCCCTGAGGACCGGCTCAATGCAGAGATGCTTGTTTTCATGTGACGTCAGCTCCTTGATATCCAGGCCGTGTTTTAGTTGGTGCCTCAGCTGCCGGCTCCAGCTTCCCAGGGGAGCCGGGTACCACCCGGGCCTGAAGACATGAGGCGGCAGGGATGTGAGCGGAGGGGCACGGGCCGGCCAGCCTGCCTCTGAGCGCCCCTCCTGTCTCCTGCGTGGGAGCCCACAGCCCATTGTCGGGTCGAGGGGCGCGGGGCAGCATCAGCGCTGAAGGGCAGGGACATGCACGATTCACGCCCGCCGCGCCGCGGAGCATAAAGAAGTCAGCTGGGGAGGCAGGAGGACGCCGTGAGTACCGCGCGGGCAGCGCTCTGCGTTTTCCGCCCGCACAGGGGCCGGCAGCCGCCTCGCAGGCCGTGTGCCCGCAGGGGACCTTCCCGGCACAGACGCGGTGATGCGACCGCAGCAGCCCCGCGCGGGGGGAGCGAGCGCAGGGGGAGCAGGGGGAGGCCGTTGCTTCGGAGGGGTGAGCGTTTGGGGCGAACTGGCCCCAGAGCAGCGCGCCTGGCGGGCCTGTCGGGCTGCGGGCTCACGGAACATCCATCGTCCTCCGAGCCGCCGGCCCACGGGCGAGGGGCGTGCGCGCGGCTGGTGGCTCACCCTGCGTGGCTGCGCGTGGGGGCTCGGGCCGCGTTGGCGGCACCTGCGTCCCGGCCGAGCCCGCGGCGGCTCCCGTCCCTGCCGCCTCTGCGGGTCCTGGCTCCGGTTTGCACTGACGACAGCGTCGTGGCGCGGCCCGTGTTGACGTGCGCTCACTCGCTCGCTCTGCCCGCAGGTCCCCGGTGTGGGCGATGAGCTGAGCGCGGCTGGAGGCCCGCGTCTCCACTCTGAGATGGTCGGAGGTAGACGGATGCGGCGGCTGAGGGGAGTGGGGAGTGGGTGCTTTTCTGACGTCCATTTTGCAAGGTGTTTTGTAAAAGACAAACAACAGCAGGCAGCCCCCCCACCACGGGCTACGGGTGTGGGGGGGGCTGGCGGCCAGGGCGGGGGGGGGCTGGCGGTGGGTCCCCCTCGAGGACGGCGCGTGCGCCCCTCCCCCAACAGCAGCAGGGCCAGCTCGTCTGTTTGGGACCCCTGAATTAGGAAACGTTGGCCCTGTGCGGGGCCCTGTGCGGGGCCGCAGGAAAGGGAAGTGGAGCAGGGAGGGTGTGGGCTCACGTGGGTGCGTGCCAGTGGGCAGAGACGAGCTGTGTCATGGTTTCCTCGGAGGACTGGGACATCTTGGCCTCTTTCCTTCCCGAGATCACACGTTGCCGTGCTCGGCTCATACAAACCCTCCTTGCACATATGCTGCTGGGGGAACCCAGAGCATAGCCCAGGGGACCCAGAGCATGGCAGGGGACCAGTGGCGCTAGTGGCTTCCGGGCCTCAGGGCCTCGGCTAGGTCTAGTCAGAGCCATGAACTGGGGACAGGTTGCAGGAGCTAACCTTATGCCCCCCCCCCAAAAAAAAAGACAAAAACCATAACAACCTCATTCTGTGTTGATGCTGCCAGATAGGGCTGTGGCTGCGTGTCACTTGTACCTGTGTCCCAGGCAGACCCGCGGGGACTCACTAGCCTTGTCTTAGCTGCCTCGGCCGCCAACCAGGTGCCTTCACAAAGTTTGGAGCCGCTGGCAATTATGTAAGGAGTCGTGTGTGCTGTTTGCCCAACTCCTAGCTTGGGCTAACCTTCCAGACCTCACCTCTGGGGCAGCCACAGCCACCTTCATCAGCCCAGCAGCCTGGAGGCCCGGTCAGTCCCAACTGGGCATGCCAGGTGGATGTCACCCTCCGCCAGCCTTCCTTTGGGGGTTGGCTTGTGGCTGTTTCAGAAGCTTCCTGGAATGTGTTTGTAGAAGTGAGGCTGTGTCTCGACTGCTGGGCACAACTAGTCACCCAGACTGAGTGGAACCCATGGAGGCCTAACCATTGGGAGGACCGTTCCCCAGGCTCAGCGCAGTGGGGTCTGGGGTCAGTACCCAAACCCTGCTGAGAATCCAAAGACGCAGGTAGCAGTTGTCTCCTTCCATGACTGAGAGCCAGGATGTGCTGAGCAGGGGGCTGTCCTGGGTGGGGGGGCTGAATGAGGGCTCTCCATAGCCAGGCCCATTCCCAGCCCCATGGAGGAGACACCTTTGTTCCAGGGTGGATGACGCTGTGGTTTTTATATCCAAAGGACAGAGAAAGTCTCCTTTTTGTGCTTCTCCTCTTCACTGATGGGGAAAGACCCAGGGACCGGGGCCAGCGGGTCTGGCCCATCTGCTCCATCCCAGCGACCACTGGGCCTTTGCATGTGCCTTTCCCTCCACTCTTTCAGGGTGAACAGTACTTAGAGCCATTGCTCCCATCACCACCTCCCCAGGAGGGTTGGTAGGCATTTCGTGCTTCCAGCCCAGTGGCCTGGCATGAAGGAGGCCTTCTGTAATGTTTGTTGTTTATGGGAGGGGCAGGAAAAGTTTGTTGTTTATGGGAGGGGCAGGAAAAGATATTTGTGTCCAAAATATCCCATCTGAACCAACTGCCTGTGCAACATTTAGATTGTTTTTGGTAATTAAGTTAGGGCAGTTACTGTTCATACAGGGGCTGGTGTATTTGGGTATGGTGGTTTGTTTTTAGGATGATTCTAAGTACGTAGAGCAGGGCACCTCATTTAAGACTGGCTGCTCATCTGTTCGTCCCTTCCATGTCTCCGAGGTTTCCAGGCTGACCCAGCCCCATTCCAACCCACCCCAGGCGGCTGTCTACCCCAAGGGAGCGTCACAATCAGGAGAGGCAAGAATGCCACCCTGGTGGCAAGTCCTTTCTTGGTAGTTGTTTTAAAGGTGCTGTGACTGTAGTCTGACAGCCCCGGGGGCTGTTTCAGCTTCGTTTTATTTCTGTTCATTTATTGGGTGAATGAGATTGTACGCAGGATGCTGTTGGGTGGGGGGGACCCCGATTGCATATTTTATTGTCTAATTTGGTGGTTTGAATGTGTCTGGTCTTTTTAAAGTTTGCTTTTTTTAATGTCTCTTCTGTGGGAAGTTTTAAAAGATTTGGTTTGGAGCAAGATGGAGCTGCCCCGTGTGTGCGTGGATGCACAGTGTGGGGCCGGGATGGAGAGCAGGTGGTCAGTGCCTACCAGGGCAGCCCTGGTCGTGTGGTCCCAGACGGCCCCCCTGAGTGCCCGCCTCTGTTTACTGGTCTGTGAAACGGGACTGTTGAAAGAGTCAGATGAGGT
The DNA here is from genome assembly GCF_057876585.1 of Rhinolophus sinicus. NCBI lineage: Eukaryota > Metazoa > Chordata > Mammalia > Chiroptera > Rhinolophidae > Rhinolophus > Rhinolophus sinicus. The sequence continues at coordinate 914,302 of NC_142514.1, forward strand.
CAGGTGCGCACGGAAAGGCTGGGAGTCGTCCTGGTCAGGAAACCTGTTATTGCTAAATGCTTGTGTGTGAAGTTTACATTGTACATTATCTTCATATTTTGAAGTTAATTTTGAGTTCAGTGTTTCTCTTTTAAGGTGTTGACTAGGCCCCTGTGGTTTAAAGAGAGAACAGGTGTCCCGCCCCTCCCCCACCCCTCGGAGGGCTCACTTTCGGTCTCAGCAGGTTCCTGGCATCTTTTCCAGATCGCTGAGTAACACTTTTCTGTTTGGGGCGTGACTTATTCCCCTCCGTCTCTGGAACTTCAGCTCTCCGTCCATCTCCAAGCAGGGTTAGGTCACCATTTATTGTTTACTCATTGAGCATTTGCATCATTATGGATTATATAAATAGCATCACATTTCCTTTCCTATATAACTTTTAGATCATATTTGTTTTGATTTTCTTTCTCAGACTTTTCTCGAAGTCCTGTCTCCAATTTGCCCATAATCTTCCCAGTGGATGAGCAGGCCCCTTGATGTGTGTGGCACGTCCCTCCCGGTGCCACTGGTGCCCTGGCACGGCGTATCCTGGGACCTCCTTTTGCTGTCACCCTGGATCTCTGTGTCTCTGTCTGCACCCTCCATCCCTGGCCCCCTGCCCCCTTTTTGGCTTAATCTCCAGTTCAGACACCCTCCAGGACATGCTGAGAAAGGGGCGTGGGAGGTAAATTTTCCTAGACCTCGTTTGAAAATGCTTTTGCTCCAGCCTTTGGTTTGGTTCTAGTTTAGCTGGGTGTGGAACCCTGTGTTGGAAGTAACTTTCCCTTAGCTTTCAGTCTGATTGAGAAGTCAGAAGACATTTTGACTTTCGTGTGTGTATTTTCTTCTAAAAGTGCTTCAGACCTTTTGTTTCAGTGCTTTCAAGTTTCATGATGCCACGCCGTGGTGTGAGGCCTCTTTTTGTCTCTTGTGCTGGGATCTTTCAGTGTGGCAACTTGGGACATTCAGGCGTGGGATGGTTTTGTTCAGTTATTTCTTAGATGATTTTTCCCTCTATCACCTTTTTTCTAGATCTACCACTGATCATTTGTTGGAACTCGTAGACTGGTCCTCCAGTTTTCTTTTCTGTTTTCCATTTCTGTCCATTTTACTTTCCAGGAGATACCCTCAAAAAAAAAAAAAAAAAAAAAAAAATTTTTTTTTTTTTTTTTTTTTGTCCAAACCATCAATATTAAGTTTTTTTTTCTTGTCCTTATGTTTTTAATTTCCAAGCGCTCTTTTAGTGCCCTGACGTTTCCTTGTTAAACCAGAGTCCTGCTCCTGTTTCAGACAAGGAAGATCCCACTGTCCCTTTGAGGTTAATGGTGGCAAGAAGCCCCCGGAACGTAGTTATGCAAGTTAGTGAGCACTTCAGGCTTCACACTGTGGTCCTCACAGTGCTCATGAGGTACGTCCATTGTCGTCTCTATTCTGTGGCGAGAATGGCGCCTGAGGCGCAGAGAAGCCAAGCAGTTTCCCCAGCTCACGGCGGCCTCTGTGTGGAGCTGGACTCCTCTCCTCCGGGCTGGGCCTGAGTCTGTGCTCTCTGCCGAGGGGTCAGGCCCCCGCTGTGCCGCTGGCCAGCCTGTGACCTCAGTCTCAGCACCGTCCAGCTGTGGTTCTCCCTCGTGAACAGGGTGGCCATCATGGGCATGGCACCCATCCCTGTGAGGACGAAGTCAGTGAGGTGCTTGTGCCTGCCCTCCCGCCCACCACGCGGCCGGAGCTCAGAGCGACAGTGTAGACGCAGGATGAGGTGACACCTGGCGCTGCTGGGCGGTGCTCTCTTCTTGTTTACTTTGGCCCTTCCGTTCCCGCTGGGGTTCCTCTTCTCCGCTGTTCTCTGCCCCTAGTGACCGTGGTCATCTGTCCACGTTGACATGGAGGGCACCAGGCCGCTGTGGACATCACGGTCCTGCGGGGACTGCCCTGGGCGCCCCCAGGTGGCTGGTCCAAGTGCCTGGGAGTGTCCTGCTGGCGGGGAGCAGGGGTGTCCCCAAGGCCGAGCCCTCATTCCGCTGGCTACTTTGGGGGTGGACGAGCCTCCTCCTCAGAGGTGTGCAGCCCGCGCCGTGGGCACCCACTTCCTGATGCCTGGAGCCTCTGACGCGGGACCTTCAGGGTCCAGTCCCCTCAGTCTTCTGGTGACCAGCTGTCCTGTCCAGCTCCCACGTGGTGCTGCCTGTCCTGTTCTCTTTGCTGCTGTGGGTTTTCAGTGCCTTTCTCCTCTGCCTGTGGCCTTGGAGGGAGCGCAGGTGCCAGCTATGTCCCTGCTGTTGGATGCCATGTCGATTAGACCTTTCCAAGGCTCAGTCACACGGGGACCTGGGCCTGGGAAGGGTTTTCACAGTGGGCGTGGGCACGTGTGGACATCATGAACCAGCACGTCCAAGGGCCCCGTGTCACCATGGGACTAAGCACGAAGCAGAGGCTTAAAGGGATAGGCTGTGGTTTGTTTTTCTCTGATGACCCCTTATGGGGTGACTGTCGTGGGTGTAGGTCACTTCTGCCTCTTGCATGGGTGGGACACTGAGGAGGTGGAGCTGGTGGGCCCACAAGTGCTTTGGTAGCACAGGTGTGTGTGAGTGTGTGTGTGTGTGTCTGTGTCTCTGTGTGTGTATATTTGTGTCTGTGTGTGTGTGTTAATAGACTGTTTTTTAGAACAGTTTTGGATTTACAGAAAAGGGTAACAAGTAGTGGAAAACACAAGGTCCCGTTATTAACGTTTTACGTTAGTGTGCGTATTATTTCCCCCCCCCCTTTTCCCAACCCCCCCCGACACACTCTGGTTCAAGCCATTGTTTCTCAGTCTAGTTGTGTAGGACACAGCTCTGTGACCCACGCTGGTATATGAGCCTTGCGCTCCCCGCTGCTGAGGCAGTCGGTCGCTGGTCGTTGGTCGGCCACTCACGGCAGCTCACGGCAGCTCTTGCCGGCTGCCGGTCACTCACGCTGGCCACCAGCCGCTCCTGGCAGCACACGGTAACCCACGACAGCGCACAGCAGCTCACGATGGTTGCTGGCCACTCATGCTGGCTGCCAGACAGTCATGGCGGCACACAGTAGCACACAGCAGCCCACGCCAACCTCCAGCTGCTCACAGCAGCCCAGCTCCAGGGAGAGCCATTGTTCACAATCTTAGCTGTAGAGGGCGCAGCTCACTGGCCCATGTGGGAATCGAACCGGCGACCTTGGTGTTAGGAGCACGGCGCTCCAACCACCTGAGCCACCGGGCCAGCCCTGGTGTGTGTATTAATAGTCATAATTAATGAACTATGTCAAGACGCTGCTCTTAGCTCAAGTCCACACCTTATGCAGGTTTCCTTAGTTTCCCCCTAATGTCCCACCCAGGATCCCACGTGACATTTAGTCCTCACGTCTCCAGTCTGCTCCGAGCTGTGATGGTTCCTCACTTTCCTTGTTTTCATGGCCTTGGTGGCTTTGAGGGTGCTTTGTAGAATGTCCCTCTGTCTATCTGGGTTGCTCTGATATTTTTCTCACGGTCAGACTGGGGTGTGGGTTTTGGGGAGGGGACCCCAGGGGCGCTGCCCTTCCCATCTCATCATGTCAGGGTGCTGCTCTCCATGGCCTGTCACAGATGGGACCGTAATACCTGGCTGAGCTGTGCCTGCCAGCTGTCTGCACTGCAGGCTTCCTTTCCTCCCTGTGCCCACCGTGGAGGGGAGGGCTTGTGTTTACCTCACTGCAGGGGTGTTGACAGAAATGAGAGTCTCCCACTAATTTATTACTCAGTCGTCGACTTACTTAACGTTGGAAACAACCCGTGGGTTTCAGTTCTGCCCCTGGGCTCCAGTCTGCTAGGACTTATGCTCACACGGGTCCAGCCTTGGCCACTGGGAGCTCTTTCCGCTTGGTCCTGGTGGGGGTGGGGGGAGCGCTAAGGGCCAGACTGGGCCAGCAGGGGAGATACGGGAGGGTCAGAGGTGGGAGGGTAAGGCAGGGGGCTCTGCCCCCACTGGGCCCCCTCCAGCCAAGCAGGAGAGGAGCAGGTCCCGGGCAGCTGTGGCTGTGGGCGTGGACCCTGCCCTGGTGGCCCTGTGAGTCCCGGGGAGGGTGTGGGGTGCTGGGGGATTATCAGTGCTGCCTCCAGGGCTCTGAGGGGTGAGGACAGGCTTGGGGGGACCCTGGGGCACAGGGCGGGCTCCTCTCCAGACCTTGGATTTGTTGCCAGATGGGGGCTTCCAGCATGGACCCCTGGTTTGTCCTCTTCTCAGAAACGCACTGCAGACACGCGCTGGCCAGGCTCCTCGGTCCGGAGACACCCTCTCCCGCCCTGGACACAGGCTTGGCCTCTGACCCCTCGCCCTTGGCGCTCTCTCGCACCCACCAAGATGACAAAGGCAGGAGCAAGGAAGGGGCGGTGAAGGGGCCGTGCGGTGGTCAGCCTTTCACAGCAGCTCCGTTCTTGTCGGCGCAGCCACCTTTGGACAGGCAGTCTCCTCTGGAAGCATCCTCGTGACTCTGATAGCGGTGGCATCACGACAGGCTTGACCCTGGTCGTCACAGCTCCAGCTGGGTTCCCAGATTGGACAGCACACGGTTGCCCCAGGACGGCACCCCAGGACTGCTGGGAGGGGCCCCCTTATGTCTGTAGCCCTGACCTTGCCCCCACATGCTCTGTCTGTCCTGGGTGCCTGTTTCCCGCTGTGGTGCTGTGTCTGGGCAGAGGGGCCCGTGCAGGGCAACATGAGGCACAGTCACGCGTGGGGCCGGGCTGCTCGAGTGGGGTCAGGATGGACCGGCAGAGCGACTCGCAAGCTGCCGTCCGGGTGTCTGCCTTAAACTGCAGGGAGTTACCTTGGCCAGGAAGGAAAGTGGATTTGGGTGTAGACTGTCACTAATCACCCAAGGGTCCAGCAGCCGGCTCTCTGGGGAGGACAGAGGGGACCCTGATGTGACTGCTCCCTCCCTGGCTGATTTCATGCTGCCACATGGCATCCCTGGAGGTGGCACTGGGAGAGATGCTCGCGGTGGCTCTCAAGCTGGCACCCGCTCCTCCAGCTGTCCCCGGAGGCGGTTCCATTGAGTTAATTACGGCCTCTCAGAAAACGTCACCCTTCCTGATGGGCTCAGTCTGTCCCCTTCAGAGTAGCAGCTTGACGTGGATACTAGGCACCTGAGCCAGGTAACGAGCAGCTTCCGGGCAGCAGACCCAGGAGACGCAGGTGAACGGACAGTGTCGCCCTCGTGCGAAGCCCGTCCCCTCTCACTTGCTTGTCTTCTTGATAGGTCTGGAGACAAAGGGACCTTTCAGGTTGTCACATTGTGGAGACCAGTATTCAGTACCCTCTCTGGGTTAGCATTCACACGTCGCTGGCCTGAAAGCATTGAGTTTTGGGGGACTCTGCTTTGGGCTCCCTGGAAGTACAGGGGTGTTGGGGAGCAGGTGCTGGTACGAGGGGGGATACTGCACGGGTGGTGCAGACCGGGAGCCACTCGATGCCCCATTCTTTCTCTTTGTTCTGTAGTCCCAGCCACCCAGCCTGCTGTTGGCCTGTCTGATGGCTCGGCCAGCCATGCCAGGACCCCCTCTGCTCGTGGCAATCACTGAGGACCTCAGAGAGTTCTTTGATACGTGGACTTTATCAGTATTTACTGCACTGGAGATTTAAAATGAGAAATAGTCATTCATTTAAAAATTAAAACCCGTTAACATTGAACGGAAATTACACCTTTTTAATGAAAAATGACTAGCCTTCAAAATAAAGAAAAAATGATCAAATATATGGTGATGGAAGGAGAACTGACTCTGGGTGGTGAACACACAATGGGATTTATAGATGATGTAATACAGAATTGTACACCTAAAATCTATGTAATTTCACTAACAATTGTCACCCCAATAAATTTTTTAAAAAAGAAAGAAAAAACTGAGTGAGAAGGTGGCAACATTTTTGCAAAGCTCGTCACGCCTGGCTTAGGGACGGCGGGGCCTGCCCGCTTCTGCCACAGTCTGTTAGTGGTTGACGTATTCGAGGAAAACGCAACGTTTGGAAAAGCGTGGGGTGTTTTAACAGCCTTTCCCAATCGATACATGTGGGTATTCTTCCTTCGCATTTCTCTCAAACTCGACAAGGGTCATTTCTTAAAGGTTCGTGCAACCTTGAAACCACGTCTGTGCCGTTTTCCTACTCCTGGGTTGAAATCTTGGCCGACTGAGTTCTGCAGAGCTTCCAGAAGTGCTGTGGAAATTCCCCTCTACCTTCGGGAGCCATGAGAGAGAAGGAGGCAGGTGCTGTCTTTTCATTATGGCCACGGTTTGCCCCCCCCCCCCCCCCCCCCGAGGCTCCCAGCAGGGTCTCCAGATCTTGCTGGGCTTAGCCAGGTACCTCTGCCCCCTTGTATGGCAGAGCACACGTGTCGCTGGCTGGCCCACGGATGGGCCATCCTTGTGTTGGGGGCCTACAGCTTGTCCGTGGTCACCCCTGCCCTGCTCTCTGAGCTGGGGACGTAGGTAGGGACTAGAGGGGTGCAGAGGACGTTCTGAGTCCACTGTCTCTGGACGCTGCACCCTCCAGGCTGTTCAGACTTGGGCCTGCAGGGTCGCACTGTCGCCACGTGGAGGTCAGCAGGGCCACGGAGGCTGACGAGTCTCACAGGGGGCTGTTTGCGCCCCAGCTGAGCTGACATGAGTCTGCTGCTGCCTCTGGCCCCACACACCCTGCTCCTGGGTCCGCTGGGGAGGGGGAGGGGAGGCAGTCGAGAGTACAGAGGGTTCTTCTCGGGGTGAACCAGCTCGGGGAGGGCACTGCAACATGGTGGGGAACAGTGTGTCAGGAGGGCAGAAATAGACTCACAGGGAGCGGTGAGCTCGGAGTCATCGGCTTGGGGCGAAGGGCGGGAGGGCATCGGGAGGCACCTGGGGTCTGCTGCAGTGTCAGCCCCCACCCTTAGTTTTTGTGTCATTCAGTTGTACTTCCTTGGGTGGGGTTTTGTTCTAACAGGAATATATCAGTAGTGTTTTCAGTACTTTTTTGGACTTATGTGACCGGAGATTGAGGACGTGGGTTGCACTGCAGTGAGTCAGGCACAGCTAGTGACACACAGAAAGCCCAGGTGACAGAATGGAGGTGCATTTGTACCAGCATTTTGCACTGTGTGGTCTCAGGTCATCAGAACTCAGGCTCCGAGGGGTTGGCTGTCTTGGGTCCCACCTGTGGTTTCTGGCGACAGGGCCAAAACCCCACCCCTCCTCCACAGCGCCTGCAACCTCCGCTTTGGCAAACCATGCTTTTGTTTATTGTATTTTTTCAAAATCCTTTTTTATCTGAAGATGCTTGAAGCTAGTGCCAGCCAGTGATTTTACTTCGGACAGTGGAACCTTGGAACCACAGTGAGGTCAGTGGCGGCTGCTATCGGGCCCCCTCGCCGGTGGCTTCCACGCTCACTCGTGGGTGTGCCCGACCCAAGCATCCCTGCTTGGGGCTAACGTGGCAGCTGTTTCTGTCATTCCCTTTACCAGTGTGAGTTGGCATGTGCTGCCAGGAAGGGACGTCCCCTCTCCCCTCCCTGCCTGAGATACTGTGAGGCCAGTATGGACGGGGACGGGGGCTCCGAAACTCCCTTTCTGTCACTCCTGAGCTCTCCTGTGTGAGGCGGGCAGGGTCCCTTGAAGCTGCTCCCGTGAGCTTCGGGCGTTCCTGGCCTGATGGTCCCCAGGGTCACCATGTGCGGTCCAGGTCCTCCGGCAACGGGCCGTCCTTTGGGGGAGAAGGGAACTGGGAAAGTAGGGTATGGGCTGGGGCTCTGGGCTCATGCTGGACCCGGTGCTGCCCCCACGTCTCCACACGCATCAGGGAGCCCAGCCTGTCCATTCGCTCTCATGGCGTCACTCAGACCCGGACCGGACTGAGCAGTTTCAGAACTGCCGTGTCAGCACCGAGCCAGCTGCTCAGGGACGGCAGGGTCCCTCAGGGTCCCTTTGTCCTCAGACTGCATTCTGTGTCAGTGCAGGTGGGCGCGGTGTCCTGGTGTCAGCGTGGATGCTTGTCACCTGCGTGGCTGTGTTACAATGTCATTGTCACTTGAGTTTATTTCTGTTTGCATTCAGTTTTAGGGTATTTACCCCATTCTTTTAAATTTTGTTATATTTATGGGTTGTGTAAAACGTTAGCATGATTCAAAAGTAATAACGACAGGAAAGACTCCTGTTCATGTAACTTCGATCCCATGGGTACCCACATTAGTTCATTTTTTTGGCTTATCCTTCCTTTGTTTCTATTTGTAAAAATAAGTGTGTGTGTATTATTTACTCCTCTTTGTTGCATAAAGGGTAGCCTCGTATATTACCCGTCTCAACTTTCTTACACTTGTCTACGTTTTTCTAAGACATGAATGTGTGTATATTTAGGATGAGAATACAAATCAAAGTAAATAAAATTTTTAAATACCAACAGTATCACAAAATCCAGGAAGATGGCAATAATTAGACTTATCATTAGATGTCTGCTGGGCATGGTCCTATAATACTTTCTCCCCAGTATTTTGTAGCTTCAAACTTGTTGTTTTCTCAAATGACAATGTTGCAATATTTTCTAGAGAAATTTTAAAGGTAATTACAGTGGTATCTCGGTTTTCAAACGTTTCCATTGACGAACATTTTGGTTTACGAACTCCGTATACCCGGAAGTAAATGCTTTAGTTTTCGAACACGCCTCAGAAGTTGAACATGTCACGTGGCTCCCGCTGAGTGCAAGACCCTCAGGCCTCGCTGTCGGCTGTTTTCAAACGTTTCAGAACTCGAACGGTCTTCGGAATGGATTATGTTCAAAAACTGAGGTACCACTGTACTGCAGTTTCTTCTGTTATATAGTTGCAAATTTTTACTTTTTGGCCATTTAGAAAATCTTTTACTTTAGTCTCACAAATTATTGGTAATGTCACATAAATTTTTAGGATTGTTTTCAAATTTGGGGGAAATCTCAGTTTCTTTCCTCTAAGTTCTGTAAGACCTCAGAACATCTCAAGTCTTGTGCAGTGAGCCTTCTGCAGTGTTATTCTTTGAGATGACGGTCGTGCGTTAACCGCGTTTCTTGGCAAAGTGCTCGTCATAGGCACACATTCTAGGAAGCTTGCGTTACCTTCATTCACACTGTAATTTTTTAGAGATGAGTGAAATGTGTGGCTTCATTCAATATTCCTGTGGAAATGTGTAAAGCGCAGCTTGTCACACACAAGTCAGCTGTCTGTAATCCTGCTCGAGATTTGTGACCAGAGACACCGTGATTCTCACACTTTCTAAGATAAGCCATTCTTTTTTTCATTAGATACAATTTTTATTCAAAATAACTGTTTCTGCCTTACCGCTGGAGGTCAGCGATTGGTAATTGTCTGTCACACAGAGCAGCGTAGCAGCCAGTGAGACGCCGCAGAACATATGCTGTCCTACACTCCTGATACATCATCTTTTGTTACCTGTGGTAAAAAGTAGAAAATTTACCATCTTAGCCTTTTTTATGATCGCTTTGATTAAGATTTTATTCTTAGAGCAGTTTTAGGTTCACAGCAAAATCGAGGGGAAGGCATAGAGATGTCCCATGTGCCCCCCACCCCACACAGCCTCCCCCTGTTAGCGCCCCACAGACAGTGCACGTTACAGCCCACGGAGCTGCACTGACCCGTCACCACCACCAGGGTCCATACTTTATGTGAGGGTCAGTCTTGGTGTTGTAAATTCTGTGGGTTTATAATGACGTGTCCACCATTCTAGTGTCACGCAGAATAATTTCACTGCCCTAAACGTCCTCTGTGCCCCCCCATTCATCCTTCCCGCCCCCTAACCCCTGACAACCGCTGATCTTTGTGTTGTCCCAGTAGGTGTGCTTTTCCAGGATGTCGTTCCAGAACGTTGGAATCCTACATTGTATGGCCTTTTCAGACTGGCTTCTCTCACTTAGTCATGTGCGTTTAAGGTTCCTCACATCTCTTCATGTCTTGACAGCTCGTTTCTCTTTGTCACTGAATCGTGTCCCATTGCCTGGATGGACACAGTTTACCCGTCACCCACTGAAGGACGTGGGTTGTGCCGAGTTTTGGTGATTATGACTAAAGCTGCTGTCAACGTCCATGTGCGGGTTTTGTGTGCATGTGAGTGTTGAGCTCTTTTGGGCAAACACTGAGGACCATGCTTGCTGGATCCTAGATGCGAGTCTGTTTAGTTTTGTAAAACCCAGCTGTGTCCCGCAGTGGCCACACCGCCTGCGTCCCCCCAGCAGTGACTGACCACCTGCTGCTCCACGTCCTGCCAGTTTTGGGTGTTGTCGGCAGGCATCCGGGTGTGGTCATTGTGACAGGTGCCTCTTAAGCATCTTTACGGTGCAGATCAGAAGTGTTACTGTGGTCCCACTGTGTGGCCTCCAGAGCTCTTCCACCTTCTGCTGTGAGACACAGACGAGTTCTGTAAGAAACAGGAAATGCCCAATAGCATTGGGCACTGCGTCTTACCAGGTCAAGGCCTTGCCCTGGGTTCCTGTATTACCAGGGGGAGGGCCCAGCACGCGGGCCCTGAGGTCAGCACCTTGGACAGCGGTCCGAGACGTCGTGTGGTTCTCCTGCTTCTGTGCCACTCGCTTGAAACCTTTGCACTGAGGGACTCTCGTGAAGCCGTTATTTTTGCAGAAGTTATTTTGGTCTTATCTCACCATCCAGAAAACTGGTGTCGTGGTACCAGAGGAATATAGCAGGATACCTGAGCGGTGTGTATTATGTCATCAGAAAGATTTATTGTAAAAAGAATAAATGAGGAACTCAGATGTAGCTTTTCCTCAAAACCGGCATTTTGGGAAGGGAAAGGGTTTTGCCGCCTTCTGCTGTCTCTGGAGAGGAGAGTCCTTGGGACTGACCAGCTAAGGAAAAACATCTGACTCCCAGAAACAGGGTAGGGAGCCCCCGCTCCATCCAGGCCACTTGGTGCTGGGGGGGCAGCATCTGGGCACCCCCAGCCGGGGAGGGCTGATCTGGAGGGGAGTCGCCGGGACAGGCGTGAGGGGCAGGCTGCGTGGTGACTGGCACGTGTTGGCTGCCTGGACACATGGTTTGAAGGCGTCCTTTGTTCTGACCAGTTCGGGGCCAGTTCTGAATAGTGGCTTTCTCTAGCTGTCCCGTGTGCTGGTGAGGGGGGCTGTGTCTTAGATGCTACCCCAGTTCAAATTTCGGTTCTGGTGCTTCCCTCACATGTGACCTTAGGGAGGTCACTTAGCAGATTCCTCATCTACCTGGCCTGGGCTCTGCCTCCCTCACCTGGATGGCCCCACCCCTGCAGGCTGAAGGAGCCTGTAGACAGCCCCACTTGGCCATGACCCCCTCAATGCCTCCCTGTCACTTTCTCTCCTGCACTCCCCTCCCCCACTCATCTCCCCACTTCTCTCTGGTTAGGCAGGCCTCTCACTGCTCCTTGAACCTCTGCAGCTCATACCAGAGGTCTGCCCGTTTCACCCCCCTTCCCTCCCCCATGGTCTCTCCTCCCCACCCCCTTTCACACATCCTTCCCTCCCATCCCCCGTTCCTTCCTTGGAGTCTCTGCTCAAAGGCCGTTGCTCCCTACATGAAGGCTCCCCCGTTCCTCCTTCCCCCAACACACAGGCTTGTGCCCCTCCCCCCAGACTGTGGCCTCCACGGGGGGGCGGGGGGGGGCGGGTCCATCTGCTTTGACCTCGGGTGTGTCCTCCATGGACATTTGCTGGACCTCCTTCAGTGAAGAGTCCCTTCGTGACAAGTGGTGGGTGCAGGGTCCTGCCACCCCTCCTTACACCAGGGTGCCTCCTGAGGTCCCCAGGCCCCGCCAGGACTGGTCAGGGCTGGGCTGCAGCAGCGCTGCCCGCTGGCTGGCTGGAGTGTCACTGCTGCTGTCTGGGTCAGGCTGCGGGAACTTCGAGCCAGCCGGCCGAGTCACGTGTGCCGCTCGGCCACCCAGAAGCCTTCGCGGCTGCAGCATCTTCACTCGGTGTCTCGGGAGGAAGTGTGGTGACAATACCAGAAAGGACGGACTTTCCACTGTGTACTTAGAGCGGCATTTCTGGTGGTAAAAGCAGCACACGTTGAACCTGGAAATTTGAAACATGCACCCAAATGTCAGGAAACACATTTTAATTGCCCCCGTGGTTCTCCCTGGGGGACATACCATTTTAAAATATATTCTAGCCTTGTATGCTTATTAATATTAAGAAAATATTAATGACATCAGGTTAGTTAGAATTCCTCCTGGTTATTAGCTAATGGTTTAGGATTCCCTTGAGGGCGGTGGGTCCTCTGAACTCACCGGTCACCTGGGCAGCGTGTCCCCTCACCGAGGTCCTCCAGCCAGCATTCCCAGGAGGAAATCTCAGGCTGTGTTTTGTTACCTCAGTGCAGAATCCCAGAAGAGCAATCACTCTATCAAAAAACAGCAATACGTTTGATCATTTAAAAATTTGTGAAATAGAGCCATCTGGTAGGTGGGGGACTTATCTGCAGGGCTGCTGGGTGCCACACAAACCCCCACGCCCACCTCTTGACTTAGGTGATAGTGGACGGTGTACGATTGACCAGAGGACCCTGCTGACCCAAATGCCGAGTGTCAGGGCCCCATGTCCAGTGTCCCTGCAGGGTCATCACACCTCCACGAGCACAGAGCTGGCCTGTGGCGTCCTCACCTGCAGCCACTCCCTCCAGGTCGTGGGCCCCCGAGGGAGGGCCGTTCACTGGGCAGCCCTGCACTCGGACGGTTTTGAAGAAACGTGATTTTTCTCGCAGGAGGCCCCTTGCACGGTACAAACAAAGCAAGCCTTGCCTCCTGTGTCCTGTTCCCACGCGTGTGTTTTTCCCCCAGACCTGGTGTGGTGTCTGAGCATCAGCTGAGCTGCCTGTGGGAAGGAAGCACCCAGAATGGCCATCGCGTCCAGGGTTCCAGCTTGTGTCGGGTTCTGTCTTCGTTTGTAACGTTTAGTTAATTTACTTCCAGGCTTTTTTCCATACACATATTTTAACTGTATTAATTTAATTTTCTGTACAATTTGCAGAACCTCCCTTTTCTTGACATGACCTAAGCGTATTATTGATGGTCGTTGTAAATGCCAATTTTTTAAAAGCCAAATGTGCCATCAGATGGGTGTATTTTAACACAAGAGTCACAGAACTATGGCCCATGACCCAAATCCAGCCCAGCACCGTTGTTAACTTGCAGTAAAATACACACGTCAGTTACAATTCACCGTGCTGACCATTGCCCAGTGCACACTCGGGCCCCAAGCACACTTACCCTGTTGTGCGGCCGTCCCCACCATCCTCTCCGGAGCTCTCCATCTTCCCAAATCGGAACTGTCTCCATGTCCTTTGTGACTAGTTATTTCAGCGCAGCGTCCTCTAGAACCAGCCACAGGGTGGCGGGCTCAGTGCCTACGTCCTCCTCAAGGCCGCGTGATACCCCACATGCAAACACACCACCCGCTGGTGGACGCTTGGGTGGTCCCCACCTTTGGCGATTGTGAATAGCGCTGCTGAGAACGTGGGTGTTTGCGTCTCTGTTCAGGTCCCCACTTTCAGCCCTTTTGGGGACAAGCTGGAAGTGGGGTTGCTGGGTCATCCGGTTGCTCTGTGTTTAACTCTGAGGAGCCTCCACACCGTTTTCCATCACAGCTGCACCTTCCCGCCAACAGTGCACAGGACCCTGGTTTTTTCACGTCCTCGCTGACACTTGCTTTCTGTTTGCTTTGGTGGTGGCCATCCCAGTGGGTGTGGAGCCGTGTCTCAGGTGGTTCTGAATTGCGTTTCCCTGCCAGCTGGGGATGTGAGCACCTCTTCCCGGGCCGTGCACGTTTTCTCTGCAGAAATGGCCCATGAAGTCCTTCATCCATTTTTTAATTGGGTTGTCTGGTTGGCTTTAATGGCAGGCCAACAGCACCTGCCCCCTTGAAAAGTGCCTCCTCCTGGGTGCAGACAGGTGTGCACAGGCGTGCGTGGATGCTGTGTAGACAGGTGCGATGGCCGTGGGTGCGAGCAGGCAGGTGTGGACGCTGTGTCATGGGATAGACAGGTGTAGACAAGTGGGTGTTGTGCACATAGGAATGGACAGTGCAGACGCCCCCCCCCCTCTTCCTGGCCTCCTCGTTCCTCTGTGCCAGCCCTCAGTCTCTTGCTTGGACCCAGCCTTCTCTTGGATGGCGAAGCCTGGGGTCCCCCTGGATCCTCGGGGTCCCCTGGACAGGGCCGACCATGTTGGAGGGGACCCCGACTTGCTCCGTGTGGGGACTCTGGGTGCAGCATTGGCAGCAGTTAATTCTCAGTGACTCGAGACTCCTGCTTGTTGTGGGCTCTGTGGCCTGGCCAGCACCCTGGCACCCATTTCTCTAGGGGTGGGTGGGTCTATTTGTCATGAGGGTTGAGGAACTGCCATAGCTGGCTCCCCTGGAAACAGCCCTGGTGTTGGCGGGACAGTAGGTGGCCCTAGGGTCGCATGCTCCTGTGTCCTCAGAAGTGACGCTGCCCAGGGCAGCCACATGGGCATCAGTGCAGGACACTCAGAACCCATGTCTCCAGGGCCCTGGGGCTTGGGTCCCTGCCTGGCCCCCGAGCATGGTGGCATGAAGAGGGCATGCTGGGGATGAGCCCCGAGGACCCAACCCCCCGGCATCTCGCAGAGGAACCTCCCTGCTCCCTACCTGCCAGTCCAGCTGCCTCGGTGGGGCTGCTTGGGTGGGGCACAGCGTGGACACCCCAAGGGAAGGCACCAGGTAGAGGGGGACTTGCAGCTGAGTCTGGGGTGCGGGGGAGGGAGTGCCCTGATTCCCAGGACTGTCTCCGACTTTGAGTTCAAGGGCCACGTCTCTTTCCAGACACCCCCCTTTGTCCCCTCCCCCTTTTTGATGACCCTCCCTGTTTGTCATATCTGGGGCAGCCACCTCTCATGGGAACCCTCCCGTTCTCCAGAATGTTCTATCCCAGTGCACGTACTGTCTTGGAGCGGCTCTCCTTGCCATCACCACCCCCACCCCAGGAGCAGCACCCCACTGTCCGGACCCCATCTCTGGCGAGAGCTGGAAAGCACCCAGGTCCAGTGTGAGCCGTGTGGCCCTGGGGCCCTGGCCTCCCCTCATTGCGTGTTCTCACGTGGGAGGGTGTGTGGGTGTGTGGATGTGCTGGACAAGTGTTGGCCACACAGGGGGCGCAGCCTTCACTGCTGCTCAGTCGTGGGGTGCCGTCTTCCCTGGGTTTCTGCTGCGGCCTCCTTTCCTGTCTGGGGCCCCATCTCCCGGCTCGGCTGCGCTCGGCCTTGACTTCTTTCTTCTTAAAGCTCATTTTTGATCTCTCGCTCTGCGTCCTGTACACAGTGCTCCCTGGGGGCCCCCCTGCCCCTGCTGAGCAGTGGTGTGGATGCCGCTCACCAGCCCAGCCTGCAGCACCCTGAGCTGTCCTGGGAGCCTGGGGACAGGCGCTCGTCCCCAGGTCTTGGGCTGCGGGTTTGTCGGTCACCCAGGGGCCTGAGCCGTGTCTCTGCTGGGTGCCAGGTCGCCTGAGCCCTGGCCACACCGTCTCGGGGGCGCCTGTGTTCTTGCCTCACACAGTGTGTGGCATCCTCAGGTCGGGAGCACATCACGGCCTCCCAGGTCCTTTGTGGATTCTGCGATGGTCCAGCTCCAAGCTCTGGACCTCTCAGTCCTGGGCTGTCCTGGTGGCTTTCTCCTCCCGTAAGTGGTGCCCCCGGTCGTGGCGGGAGCCCAGCACGTGTTGTGAGCTCACTGGGGGTGGCTGGCCCGTCCATGGTTCGCTGCAGAGGCAGCGCCCGCTGTGGGTCTGGGAGAGCAAAGAAGCACACTGCCCCGGAAATGACTGTTTTCAACTTGTTCAAGAAAGACTAAGGAGGGAAAGAATGACATGTGACTCAGGCGTCCCTGCGTCCTCTCCCGTGCCCTCCAGTCTCCGTCAGTGCCCGACGTGGGCCCGGCCCCAGGCACCAAGAGTTACCCTGTGCCCACCTGGCCGTGCATATTACCTGGTCGGCTTTGTCGCCAGTGTGCCGGGGGCCTGGGCGGGCCTGGCGCGCACACCTGCTGACAGTGGACTTGTGGGGCCGGGGGTCCTGCAGGGGTGAGCTCAGTGTTTGGACCGTCGGCCTGGCAGGGCCCTTCCTCCCAGGGAGGCAGGCAGGGGTCAGCTGGACGGAGGACCCAGTTGGACACAAGACGGGCGCCCCCCCCCCCGCAGTCTGACTCGGGGTGTGGGGGGAAGAGGGCGGGTGCTGCGGTGAAGGAGCTGCTCCCTTTCTTCCTCCTGAGCCTGTGGCTCATCCCCTGATCAGGGCGGCAGTTTCTGTGGGGGCCTGAGGGACTCACGCCAAGGTCTGAGGTCGTTGAGTGTCTGGAAGCAGCCACAGCATACAGGCCTGGCCGCCAGGCAGCTCGGAGCACGGGTGTGTGCGTGGGACAGACCCTCACCTCCTGCTGTCACCTTAGGGGAGTCACCTCTCAGGGCCTCGGTTTCCTCAGGTGGCGGATGTGGACACAACATAATCACGTGGATTTAGTGCCACGATGTGGAAACGTCCCCGGCACCAGCCTGTCCTTGGTGCTCACACTCAGTGCCAGTGTGTGTTGACGTGGTTGGCGTGTTTCTGAGTGGGGGGTGACAGAGCTCCTGGAGGGAGATCTCAGCCGCTTCGGTGCAGCTGCCGCCGTGCCACGCACCACGGGCCTGGGCTGTGAGCCGTGAGCGGAGAATGTGGATGTGAGCGTCTCCCGTGCCCACGGCCAGGTTTGCCTGCCCAGCTCCTGGCTTTTCCTCCAGCACAGACCTGGGGGGTCGTCCGCTCTGCCCTCAGTCTCTGCTGAACCTCTGAGTTACCGAGTGGCGCTCAGGGAGGGGCTCAGACTCAGGAACTGGGCGCTCCTGGCGTCAGGCCTGTTTCCTGTTGCGTTTTGCAGTGTTTGGAGGGAAAAGAACAGTCAGAAAGTCTGATTACTATCCGTGCAGCTGGTTTGTGTGATTTATCACAGCAGAGGTGGGTTCTAACAGCGCTTGTCACTGAGCAGGTCCTTTGACGTCACCCAGCGGCATCCTAGCTGGGGGACAGGGAATCCTTGTGCAGCGAGCAGGGACTGCGTGTCTGCTGTCTTGGCGGAAAGCGTGGCTTTAGGGCCCAGCCACGAGCACAGACCAGGGGAGAAGGAGGAGCTGACGTGGCGCCTGGGGGCCCTGCCCTCCTGCTGTCAGTGGTTCCTGCTCCCCCAGGGGACAAAGCAGGTTTCTCTTCCTTTTTGATGAAGGTCCTGTCTGACGCCCATGCCTCCTCCCGGGCCCAGGGCCCACCCTGACCTTCGTTGTGGAAGGGTTGTGGTGCCCTGGCCCCCGGTGGACTGCAGCGTGCCCTGGGACCCGGCACTGCTGCTGCCTGGGGCAGGTTGTCAGGTGGACACTGGGGGGTGGCAGAGCTGGTGGCACAGGCAGCCACACTCCCTCCCCAGGAGCTGGTGGTCTTGGAGAAGGTACGTGCCCATGGGCGTGGCTCCCGCTCATCACGGGAGGCACTGAGATCGCTGCTTCTCAGGATTGTGGAGACCCCGTGACAGCTTGCGTGTAAAAGCCCGTGTGCTGGTGTCAGGCATGTGGCCGTGCTGGAGGGCTGGGTCGCCTTACGTTCTGGTGTGACAGAGGGTTCTCTGGGCTGACGGAGGGCGTGGGAGCTCGAGCCAGGTCCTCCTCTGCCCCCGGGACCGGGCATCCTCGAGGAGAAGACTGACCGCCTGACAGGCGGCCAGGCCCCTCAGGTGACTCAGTCACCCGGGCACCAGCTGTCCGGTGCGTGGCTTCTCACTGGGGTGCAGCCCTGTGATGTGCTGGCCTGCAGACTGTTTCTCCAAATGCAGGAGATGCTGTACTGAAAGAAAAACACGTCTGGGAAAACGTGAGTGTGAGGAACACTGCATTTCAGCTGGGGCTGCGACCCTGCTTTGGCCTAGAGCAGCCCCTGGAACCTCTCTTTGTGCGCGGTGGGACACGGCAGGGCAGGTGCACCAGGTGTGCCGGCTCCTGGGGACAGATCGGAGCTGTGCTGCTGCCATCGGAGCCTTTCTGAAAAGATGGGCTGTGGCTGGGAGGTGGTTGGCAGTTCTCTCACCTTCGAAACCAACCCCCCCGCTCCTGCCCTTGAAGCTGCTGGTCAGTTTACTGCTGAATCAGGTTTTTCAACTCTGAACCATCCAAGCCAAACAACCGGACAGAAACCACAGCTGTCCGCTGGCCTCCAAGAAGACTCTGTGAACAAGCAGCTCTGTGCTCACTAATTGCCTGAATAATAAGGCGTTTACTGCTTTGAAGCTAATC
Source organism: Rhinolophus sinicus (assembly GCF_057876585.1). NCBI lineage: Eukaryota > Metazoa > Chordata > Mammalia > Chiroptera > Rhinolophidae > Rhinolophus > Rhinolophus sinicus. The sequence goes on from NC_142514.1 coordinate 932,632, forward strand.
ACATACCACCTTTATCTGTGTTGTGATTTGGGCTCTGCGAGACGTTCTGTGGGAGAAGCCGGTTCCTGGAGCCACACAGCTCTGTGTGACCCAGTTCATCTCCCAGCAGGTGACATTGCCCCTCCCCCGAATCGCTGGGATAGTAAATTAGGAAATCAGTATTAAATTGTAGCACAAGGTAGCCAATGAAGGGTCTGTTATTTCACTGTCTGAGATTGTTCTCAGGATGGCATTCCGGAGAGTTCTCCCTAGAGCTCTGCCATTCATTCATTCATTCGTTCATTTGTTCATTCATTCCACATATACTGATGGCGGCGCCTGGGTGCCTGGGCTGGGCGGGCGCTGGGAGCGCAGTGATCGGGAGGATATACTTCTAATCGCCCCTCGTTAACGAGCAGACATGCACAGCAGACAGGCAATTTAAAGTTCCGAGTCATAATTAATGCAGGTGGCCGTCACAGCGGAGCCAAGACAGAAACACTGGTTGGGGTGGGTGTGGCTGGTACCATGGTTCCAGGATGGCCCGAGGAGGGGTGGCCCGTGAGGTGAAGCTCAGAGGACAGGACGACCTGGCTGTGGGAAGAGTAGGTGTGGTTCTTCAGGTGTGAGGCACAGCATGTGCAAAGGCCCTGGGGGGCAGGGATGGTGGCCAGGTAGAGGAATGGGGAGGCCCCGAGGGACAGAACAGCCTTGAGAGGTGAGGGTGGGAGCTGGGTGGGTGACACGCGTGAGTCTGTGGTCGCCCATTAGTTGTGCATTTTGTGAGCCTTTAAAGAGTTCATTCAGTGAAACGAAAACCTGGGAGTGACCTGTTTCCTGTTCCAATTAAGTTGAAGGGTAGTTGTCCATGTGTAGCTAAATCGGTGTACTTGCAAGGAGCAGAAAAGTCTTGCAGTACATTTTCAAAGTAATGAAAGTGGGGTAAGGATGCCTTGTGGAAAAAGACGACCATGGTAGCCATGAGCTGTGCCCACTGGGTGACGGGCACCCTGCTTTGGACCTGCTCATTAACGCCGTGAATTGTCTCATCCTCTCAAAGCTCTTCCAACCCTGTCAAATATGAAATACCCCAGTGTCTCCCTAACACTTAACAATAATTGTAATTCTTTACACCCTGGCCCAGAGGCAGACAGGAGACGTCCACGGCTGACCCTTCGCTCCCAAACTCATGCTGCAAGCTTTTGCTTGGTTTGGTTTTATTTTGCGGTGGTAGAGGTGGTTTTGTTTAAGTTTTTACAAAATGTGCCACATGGAAAAACGTGCACGTCAGGGGACCATCTGCAGTAGCCACGGAGTCCACGAGGCAGCAGCTTCTGTGTTGGCGAGTCTCGCTTTGTCACCCTGCTCACGTGACAGCCACCAGCTGCAGGTTGGGACCTCTCCTCTGCCCCCGCCCCCTGTACCCCCAGCCCCCAGCTGCCCTTTCCTGCTGGCTGCTTCCCTGGTCTTCTAGGTCTGGGTTTGGCTCCCAGGGCTCTGCCTCCGGGTCTCAATGTCGCGACGTCCCCTCTCCGAGAACGACCTCATTTGGACGCCGGCTCTCTCGTGTCCACTTCTGTGAATGAGATGTGGGTGACACAGTTTGCAAGTCGGTCTTAGGAGAGGTGAGCAGAGGAAGTGGGGGCATCACTCTGGGGGACGCACTGGGAACAGGCCTCCCAGCTCAGGAGCCCGGTGGTCACTCGGGCTGAAAAGTGGGGCCTCACAGGGAGAGGGGGATACACGCCCAGGCTCTGCCCTCGGTACCTCCCTTTCATCTGACCCCATGACCGACAGGCTGACCAGTGGCAGTGTCCACGAGGTGCTCCAGGTGGCTTCCTCTCGCTTTCCAGGCACGTGAGAGGCTGTCCCCATGAGAGTGCCTTTCTTCCCTATGTTTTGTAAAGGACATTAAAATGGCACCTCTTTGGCGGGCATCCTGAGTGGCCCGGGGCCTGCCCTGCCCCCTGGCAGGCAGACGCCATCTTTCCTGACCTCAGGGTCCTTCTACCTTTGCGTAAACCTTTGAATCTGAATTGTAGTGGTGACACCTAGGGGCTTTCCCCTAGGAAATTCTTAAAACCTTTCAAAAGGCTTAATTTCCAAGAGAAACAGGCCACTTTGTGTGCTTAATTACTAAGGCTGTTTTGAATCTCAAACATGATTTAAGAAATTTAAAAAAATACACTAGCCAGGTCCTCTAACTGGATAGAGGCCAGTGGACATCGTCCCTCCTCGTCCTTCCAGGTGGGGCCCTGGACCCCAGTGCACTGCTGACGCCCCTCCTTTTCTCCTTGGACCTGCTCGTGACACCGCAGGTGTAACCTCCCATGGGGGAGGCCCTGATGCAAATTTACTTATTCTCTTTTCAATTTGTGTGTTTCATTCCTTCATTCTAGCTCAGCTGTTGAGACCATGAGCCAGGCCACTTCAGCTAGGCTTGGCCTGTGTCAGTCACCAACTGTGGGACCCAGGACAATAGATGTCAGGCTCCCGGGGCCTCAGTTCCCCTTCTTGTGAAATGAGGTGATAGGAGTGCCTGTCTTGAAGGCTGGTGTGATGGTCCAGCACCCACACCCTCGAGCCCCCTTTCCCTGCTCTGCTGCGCTTCCCAGCAGTGGTCACAGCACCCCATTGCTTGCCCTTCACCCCACCAGGACAGGGCCCTGGGAAGGCAGAACTGTCACGTGACCCAAGCCTGAGCTAGGCAGGCCCATGGGACTTCTGCTGTGTGCGTGTACGTTTTCCTACCTGCTGTGTTTCTTCGTGTCTGTAGCTCCGCTCCTTGGAGGTGAAGGGTCAAACAGGCTTTGGAAATGCAGACCTGACCTGAAGTCCAGACATTGCGAAGGTTTTAGCAGCTAGGCAGCCATGCCTCGAAAATGGAGGCGTCGATGCTGCCTTGTCGGCCTGTGAGAAGGAAAAGATTCAGTGTGTTCTCCCCTGGAACGAACAGCAGCGCCGCACAGGAGGCACAGAGTGGAAATATACTGTACACATAGTAGCTACATAGCATATATGCGAGGTCTGATCAAAAACTACGGTGAATGCTTACATTTCAAAATATTATTACAGTAAGACAGACACATTGCCATTAACCCCCCTCAAAATACACCCCCCCCCCACTTTGAACACACTCATGCCATCGTTCTTGCCACTTTCTGAAGCAGTTCTGGAAGTCCTCTTTTGTGAGTGTCTTTAGTTGTGTTGTCATGGCTGCCTCGATGTCCTGAATCAGTTCAGAACATTTTTCTTTCATGGTCATTTTGACTTTGGGGAAGAGCCAGAAGTCGCATAGTGCCAGGTCCGATGAATAAGGTGGATGAGGACACACCACAATGTTTTTATTTGACAGAAATTGCCGTTACCAGAAGCGATGCGTGACACAAAGCCTTTCTGGTGTGGTCAGAAAATACGGTGACTGCTGCCGCCGAGTGCCATCCCACGGAAAGGCAGGGATCCTCAATACGGGAAGTGGCACATCGAGCCTTAATAACAGTGTGTGACAAGTTTCAACTTGTTTGGTGCAGTCAGTCGGGTGTGAACTATTGAGAGAAGGTGTGTTTTAAAGCGTCCCACAAATCATCTTCCATCATGACAACATCCACGTCACACATCGCTTCTGGTATATGGCAATTTAAGCATTCACTGTATTTCTTTTTATCACACCACATGTAATAGACACATAGTAGGTATACGATACATAGTCCATATAACAGATACATAGTCGACATATAATAGGCAATAGTGGAGATACAAATATAATAGATACATAATAAACACTTAGCCGCTATGTGACATACACATAGTAGAAACATAACAGGAGCAGGCGTGATAATGCCTCACCAGTGTGCCAGGGACCACGTCACTATCTGTGGGATTCTTTTCACGAGGGAGGATTGTGGATGGGGGTTTGGAAAAACAGCCCGATTTCCTTTCCCTCTGTTCCTCTCTTCCTTTCTGCCAGACACAGGAGAGCTACTTTTCCTGTCCCGTGGGTGGAGGAGCGTAATCTGTGTTGGGTTCTAACATCAGGAGGGTGACAGGTCAGAGCCGGTGCTCGCCTGTCCCTGACCTCGGTCCTTCCCCTGGGCCCCATCCCTTTGCTCTGCCCCAGGAGTTCGTTTTTAATTTATATTTTTTCCTCAGGGTCTGGTGTGAGCTGCACCGTGGCCTGTTACAAGCCTTCTGTTACATTTTTATTTGTTTGGGGGCGGCCATAGATTCCTAGACTTCATGTAGTTTTTTTCTTTATTCCACCTTTGCAGAAAAGAAGTCCAAAAAGGCAGCCCCACTCCCTGCCTCACTAAACGGCCCAGAAACAAACACGCACAGCCCAGGGTGGGGGGCGAATGGCCCTTCTAACTGGCCCTGGCACTCAGTCTGCTCTTGGAAAGAAGACAGCACTTCAGGCCAGCAGCCGACTGGGGACAAGAGCCTGCAGGGGTTTGCAGAGAGGACCCTGAAGGGAGCTGAGGGTGTGGGGGACGCGTTGTGAGTGGGCTGGGCTCACTTCAAACAGGGCTGTGCCCTTGGTCTGCCTGAGAGTGAAGTCAGTGCAGTCTTCAGGGGTTCTAGTGTCAGGTTAGGTCTTTCTCAGTGAATGTCCAAGCGAAATAGATTTGGGTAGGTAGTCACATGGCTGGGAGCTGCGACTGGAGCAGGGGTGGCCAGCCAGATCATCTGGGCGCTGCTGTGGGGGCCACGAGCTGGGGACGTCACGAGGATTTCTGAGACATCTCGTAGCCATGGACGAGAATCCTTTCTCCAGGGTGGACAGGGCTGTCCCCAGGGACTGGCACGAGTCCTGACGGGAGGTCCCTCCATGGTCAAAGGGGTGCCGCAGGGTAACAGTGGGACAGGGGTGGGGGGCATCACTCTGTTCCTTGTGGTCTCAGTGCATTCGGCTGGTTCCTGAGGTTAGAGAGCTGTGTGCCCCACGCCCCCACCCAGCTGGTGGAGTGGCCAGAGGCCCATGAAGGCAGAGGCCTGCGTCCCAACCCCCGCAGCCAGCATTCCAGCTCAGGGTGGGTGTGAAAGCCAAAAGGCGGAAAAGAGTTTCTTGGTGTGTTTTTAAAAGCAATTTTTAATACGAAAGTTCTGAGCATCTACAAAAGTAAAGAGGATTGTGTAATGCAGCCCCATGTACCCCTCATTTAGCTCTGTCCTTAACTTCTGGCCAACATGTACCCCCTCCCTCAACCCCAAATCCCAGACATCGTGTCATCCATAAATATCTCAGCAGCGGTCTCTAAAAGACTCCATAGCACTATCTCACCAAAACAAAAAAGGAAACATCTATTGTCATTTTTAACATCGCCAAATAGGTAGCAAATATCCCAGTTTCCCCAACTGTCTCAATTTTTAAAAATGGTTTGTTTTTGGATCAATTAAAATCAGGCAGGTCCCTGCAATGGGCAGTTGCAGCAGAGGGGGGTCTGTGGCCCGTGTTATGCTGTGTTTCCGGAGCACGATGTCAGCTGGCGACATCACGTGTGGAACCAGTCAGGACGCAGGATGTTCCTTCCACACAGGGCTGTCCCTCGTGTTCCCCTCGGGCCCCCCCACCCTGCCTGCCGCCGACCTGCTCTCTGGCTCCTTAATTTTGGTGTCTTGAGAGTGTCAGAAAGTGGAACCGCCGTGTGTGTGGAAGCGGCTTCGTGCGCCAGCCCTGGAAGTTCATCCCAGAAGCCTCATCTGTGTCCCTGTGGCTCCTTCCTCTTGCTGTGTCGTCGCCGAGCTGACTGCAGCCCGTGTTCAGTGCCTCATGACCGGGCACCGTTGGGGGCGGCTTCGAGGCCACACCGCTCGGCTCCACTCCACCCTCCACGGCTCCTGCTTCTTCCTGCAGCCGCACGGAGCCCTCGTTCTTGTCCCCTCTGGGTTCCGGTCCTGGGGTCGTGTTCTCATGACACTGGGTCCCCGGTCCTGGGGCCGTGTTCTCATGACACTGGGTCCCCGGTCCTGGGGCCGTGTTCTCATGACACTGGGTCCCCGGTCCTGGGGCCGTGTTCTCATGACACTGGGTCCCCGGTCCTGGGGCCGTGTTCTCATGACACTGGGTCCCCGGTCCTGGGGCCGTGTTCTCATGACACTGGGTCCCCGGTCCTGGGGCCGTGTTCTCATGACACTGGGTCCCCGGTCCTGGGGCCGTGTTCTCATGACACTGGGTCCCCGGTCCTGGGGCCGTGTTCTCATGACACTGGGTCCCCGGTCCTGGGGCCGTGTTCCTATGACACTGGGTCCCCGGTCCTGGGGCTGTGTTCTTGTCCCTTCCGGGTCCTGGCAGAGCACCGGTTGTGCTGCCGGCATCTATAACAGTTTGAACCAACGAGTTGACCGTCTTACTGGAAGGAGGCAGGAGGCGGCGACAGAACTGGCCGTGGCTTTGCTGACCAGGGCCAGATGGCCGTGTCGCAGGTTTGAGGCCCCTGGTGTGACCCTGTGCCGGGCTCCCTGGAGCGTCTGAGGTTGGTGCAGAGACGCTGAGAGCTGGGGCGAGAGGCTCACCGCTGCTCCTGACTCTGACCCGCTGCCTCCCTCGTATGAGGACCTTGTGATGACATTGGGTCCCCCACATAATCCAGGCTCATCCCCATCGCAGGGTCTTAACTAACTCACACCTGCAAAGTCCCTTTTGCCATGTGAGGTGTCATCATCACAGGTATTGAGGACAAGGACCGGGACGTCTGGGGCCATCGTTGTTCAGCCGGCCGCAGGCACTTGCCGGCACCGTGGTGTGGGCAGCTTCTGGCCCCTGCTGGAGGGGTCCTGGAGTGAGGGCGAGACGCAGACGGGGTCACTGGTGGGAGCCTGGGAGCCACGTGCAGCTCCCCTGGGGACCTTGGCCCGGGTGGCCTCAGTTTGCTCCTCTGTGAAATGGAGACCACGATACCCACACCCCCCCACACACCTGATTGTTCTCATGATCAAGTGCAGTAACAGAAATTCACATGCTAATTATAACCTCAGGACTGAGCTGCATCTGACGGCCAGCGGACGGCCAGCAGACGGGCGGGGTGTGGGATCAGTGGGTGCTGGTGTGTGCACTGAGACCTGACGTATTGGTGCTGGGGTCAGCAGGGGGCTGGGGAGGGCAGGCAGGAGGTGGCAGGGACAAGGGGTGAATCTAGAGGCGGCCAGAGGCACAATTGGTCCTGGTCACTGGCTGGATGGGATGGGGAGTGGGGGTTTCTGCCCGGGGAGGGGCATAGGGCACTTCCTCAGGGCTCCGGTGAGCGACGGAGAGCAGTAAACAGGTGGGCGCAAGCGCAGAGATCTGAGGCAGGAAAGCGAAGGCCAGGACTGGCCTGGTCGTGCTCTGCACCCCGGCTTCCTCGGAGAGCTTCCCCCTCTGCCAGGCGCCTCCTTGGGGTCCAGTCACTGCTGGGTCACACCCCGGGGTGCAGGCAGGGTCTCCATCCTGGCACTGAGGTCCCAGCAGCCCCTTGATGCGCTGGTCACTTGCCCACCCTCAAACCATCACGGGTGGAAACTCCTGTGTGGGGAGGTTGGGCCCTGGGAACTGGGAAGCAGCCATTGGGAGGACCGGGCTGGGCTGGTGGGCAATGGAGCCTCAAAAGGTGGAGGGGGTGTGGGGGGGCTTGAAGCACCTGGCAGGTGGGGGTTGGGCTGGTGTCTCAGCAGCTCGTGGCCATCTCCGCCTTCCCCTGGGGGGCCACGCCTGTCATCCTAGCGCAGTTTGAGATGAACTGCTTCCCCCAGCCCTGGCCTCCCCGAGGGCAGCACCCCCAGTTATGTGGCATGGGCTCTGTCCATCCCAGTGCCCCAGTATCAGCAGATGTGCCCTGAGCAGACGAGGGAGGGAACCAGTGTGTTGGTGCAGCTGGGTCATCGGGAAGGTTCCAGACCACACAGGTGGGCCCCACTTCTGTGCACCCACAGATTGAAGCGTGAACGTGTGCGGAGGGAGCGTGGCCACCTGGGGGTGACCTGTGTGGAGGGTCCTGGCATCTGTGGATGCGGGTCTGTGGGGTCTTGGGCCTGCCGCGGCCTCAGGATGGTTGGGCAGGGCGGCCGTGTCGAGAGAGCAGAACTGCTGGGACGTGGGGATGGGGTCAGATCAGAAGCAGCCGGGGTCTGAGGTCACTGTGGTCTGTCAGCCCACCCGCCATGGCCTGCCCCACAGATGGAGTGACGTCACAGACGGTTGTTTCTCTCGGTCTGGAGGCTGGAGTCTGAAACCAGGGAGCCCACAGGGCAGGTGTTGGTGAGGTGTCTCCCTGGTGTGCTGATGCCGTGTTCTCATGGCCCTTACGGCCAGGAGGGAGCCAGAACAAGCTCTCTGGTGTCTCTTCTAGGGGCACTAATCCCATGGGGGCACCCCCGTGACCTCATCTCCCCCAGTCACCCCCAAAAGCCCCACCAACTAACACCATCACACTGGGGGTTGGGGCTTCCGCCTGAATTCTGGGGACACAGACATTCAGCCCATAACAGCGGGGGTGGTGGGAGGAGACTGAGGTGGTATTTTGGGGGTCACCTGGGAAGACAGGAGAGGACCACACAATAGCCAAGGATGAGCGGGGGATGAGAGCCAAGCAGTGAGGGCATGTGAGGTGGGTGGCTCAGTGTGGGCCTAGGGGTGTGTGTTGGGGGGGCAGCAGGGCAGGGATGTGTGTGGTGCTGAGTCAGGGCTGGAAGGAGCCGTGGGGGGGAGTGGGTAGGGGGATTGGTCCGCTGGTTGCAAGCTCCCCTCCACTGGTCACCTGGTTTCAGATCTGTTCGGAAGGGTTGGCTAATCCAAGAGGACCTCCCGCCTTGCCCCTCACCATTGTCACTCCAGGCTGCCACCAACCAAGATTCTGAGGACACTTCAGGGCCTTCAGCCTGGCCCTTCCTTACTCACTGTTTGGCCTTCAGCCCTGCCTGGGACAGAGCCCACCCTTGTCAGACCCTCTCCGAGCTCCTGAGTGGGGCAGGGGGTTCCAGATCCTTTCCCCAAACCTTGTTTTGTATGATTTGATTCTCAGTCTCAGGGTTCACAAACATTTGGCACCTGTGTGTCCAACCTCCTGTCCAACCATCTGTCCATCTGGAAGTTCCCAAATTGCCAGCCAAGTGGAAAAGACCAGCGTAGAGAAAGGACAGGACTGTTTCCTTCCAGAAGAGCTGGGGGGCAGCCCCCGCCCAGGTTTCATCAGTTCTAGGACAAGCCTCTCGCTTCCTAACGTAGCTGAAATCGGGGTGCGTCTTGCAGGGCTGTGTGTCCCAGTTTCGTTGGCGACATTTGTCTTCCTTCTTAGTGGTACGTGAAGTCGGTATTTCTAACAGTTGATGGCTCTGGGATTCCGTGGGCGTGTGGGAGGGCGGGCTGGCACCAGGGGTGCAGGGGAGGCTGATGTTGACACCGGTGGCTGTGGCCCAGTCCTTGCTAGGAGTGGGGAGCTTGGGGGGTGATTCTGAGGGACGCTAGGTCTGGGGTGTGGCCGAGGAGGAAGGTTAAGGTCATGAGTGTTGAGATAAAGAGAGAAGGGGACCCAACGCCCCAGTCTTTGAGGGCAGAGATGACAGTGTTGATGTGTGGAGACCTGGAGGTGGCCGAGGGCGCAGGTCACAGAGTGAGGTGCCACCAGTCGGGCCCCCTGGCTGGCTTTGGGGCAGTTCCCATTGGCTCACGTGGCTCATACGTGCTGTACAGCGAAGCCGTAAGCGAGGACACTGCAGGTGTGTCGTGTTTGTGGGACAGCGTGAGGTGTCAGGAGATGGGCGGTGTGGCATAAGGCTGCTGCCATGTGGGTGCTCTGTGCTGGGGCAGTGTGTGGGCACGGGGTACACTGGGGCCCGAGCCCCACTGCCTGACTCGGTTTCCCCCCCATTATGTGAGGGCTGTCTGGTGATGGAAGAACTGAGAACCTGAGAAATGCCTTATTTCACTGGACACATGAGAATATGGTAGACATTAATTCTTTTTAGACGTGGATTTTTAAAAATAGTATACAGGGATTATCAAATTGCCCGGTGACTTTTGAGTGTGGCTCCAACAGTTTATCTTATGGAGCAAATACAGAAACTCAGACACAGTCAGGCACCAGCGTCAGACCCGCAGGCTGCCCCACTGCAGGCAGCTCAGCTCTCCGTGGATGCGATGTTAGGACCTGGGCCCCCGTTCTCTGATCCCTTTTTTTCCTTAATTTTTTAAGTTGAAATAAAGATTCCATCAGATGTAAACTCTAGAGCAGGGGTGTGAAAACTGCGGCCCGAGGACCAACTGCAGCCCGCAACCCATTGTTAATTGGCCCACAGCAAATTCCAAAAAACGTTGAAAAAAGTTTGGGCACCCCTGGTCTAGAGTGTCCAACTCAGTGGGTTTTTACAAAGGAAACCTTCTCGCTGATCAAGGTGTAGCCCTCACCTGTCAGTCTCCTCCCTCCCCCAACTGCACCTGCCCCGCCTGCCTCGCCTGCCCCACCTGCCCCTCCCCCACCTCGGGAAGCCACCCCCCCACCCCCGCCTCTGCCACCACAGGTGCTTGTTCTTGTTTCTGAGCACCTCCATCATGGAGTCACATGGGGCTCAGCATCCTGCTGGTGAGATGGCCACAGTGCTTGGTGTGGCTCTGCTTTATCCGTCCCTGTGCTGGGTCACGGGCCACCGGCATGGTTTGCGGGGACTTCCTCCTGTGTCCCGAACATGCCGGTTCCCGGCCCCTGCAGACAGCGCTGCGTGACCATCCCTGGCCGCGTCTCAGGTGCCCGCACACAGGGCACTGGGGCCCTGGGGTCTGCGCCTGCCCACCTCACGTGGCCTCTGCCACCGCGTCCCACGTCGTCATCCCCACCCACACTCGGCCCTGTCTCCTGACAGCGGTTGTGGGGTTTTCCAGTCAGAACCAGCACCGCTTCTGATGCCCAAGGGTCCTGCAGTTGACCTCCGTCCTGACACTGCCTGGGATTGGGGGTCAGCCCCACGGGACTGCCCCCTTCAGACTCCAGGCTCAATTCTGGGACCAATGGGACTTCTGACCACCCGCTGTCAGCCGGGGTCCCCAACACCCCTCCTCAGGTTCGAGACTCTGTGGATGGGCTCTCAGGGCTCCGGGAGACGCTGCACTTGCGTCTTCCGGGCTCACTGGGAGGGGCCACCTGAGAAGCGGCCCTGGCAGAGTGCACAGGGGTGTGGGCAGGGGCTGCGCAGCCTCTTTCCTCTCTGGGCCGCCCTCCCCCCACCTCCACCTGTTCACCAACCGGAAGCTGTCCAGCCCTGTCCTGGGGGCTCCATCATTGCCATTGGTGACCGACTCAGTCTCCAGCCCCTCCCCTCCATGGGGGTCAAGGGCTGAATGTTCCAAGCCCCAGTCCTGCCCTGGTCTTCCTGGGGACCAGCCCCCGCCTGAAGCCATCCAGGCCCATCACCAGTTACCTCATTGGCACAGATGACACTCTGTCACCCGGAGATTCCAAGGTTCTTAGGCGCTGTGCCAGGAGCCAGATGTGTTTATTACACACTGAGTCTGGTTGGGGGGGGTTCCTCGTACATCCTCCCAGCACTGGGCCCTCAGAAGCTCCTCATTTTTGCCAGCAGAGCAGCTGTGAAGCTACCAGACGGTGGCCTCAGTTTGCCTTTCCTCATCCCTTCGAGGGTGAGTGTCCACTCGCACTCTCACAGCTGCTTAGGACCTGCTCTTCCGAGTCTGCCCAGTTTCAAAATCGGGTTGCATAAAAGCAATTAAATTGGGCTGTTCACCTTTTCCATTGATTTGTAGGAGCTCTTCATGTTTTACGTATGAATTCTGTGGCTGCCTGTTACAAACGTCTTCCCTCGTGGCCTGCCTCCCCCGTTTTCATAAACAGTGTGAAGGCTTACAGTTAGTTCCTTCTGTATCCTGTTGGAGAGACTTCCCCTTAACCCGAGGTCCTGGACACACTCACACGCCAGTGGCACGCTCTCGTGAGCTATGTGGTGGGGGCCCTGGTGAGTGCCAGTGGACCCAGGAGCATTTATTGAAAAGCCCATTCTTTTCCTGCTGCATTTCAGTGACACCCTTGTCACAAATGAGGTGACCATCTGTGTGGGGCCTGTTTCAGGGCGTCTGTCCCACGGGTCTGTGTGCCAGTATTGCAGTTAAAATTCAGCTTCGTAATGACTGTTAATATCTTGTTATAAGTCCGTCGTCAGTTTTGTTTTTTATGTGTTTATGGTAATGTGTGGACAGATGCAATTAGCGGTTTCCTGTGGCCCCGCCATCTTGCCACGTGCTTGTGAGCCAGCCCAGCCCTCTGTCCCAGGTTTCCGTGGGCTTCCGTTTCACCAAGGAATGACTCCTTCCTACTTCCCACCCCTGTGTGTGCTGCCTGGCACGCTGGCACAGCTCGTCTCCAAAGCAGCGTGGGACAGGAGTGATGACGAGCTCTTGGCCCTGATTTCAGGGGAAGGCGTCCAGAATGTCACCACCAAAGGCGACTTTTCTTTTGTAAATAAATCCCAACCATCACGTGGAGGAAGGTCCTCCTTTCTTCCTCCTCGAGAGTTTTTAATCCTGAATGCTATTGCATTTTACCACATGCTGTGTTTTTTTTGTTTTTTCTTTGTCGACATGCTGGAACTTTTTTCTCTTTTGTTCTTTAATACCGTGAATTATACAATTGATGGAATTCTAAGCCAGCCTGCATCCCCTTAGTAACCCTGTTTGGTTGTCACATAGTATCCTTTCTCTGTGTTGCTCATATTTTGGGGGTATTTTTGAAACTACGTTCACGAGAGAGATTGGCCTGTAATTTTCCTGTTTCGTCATGTTGCCAGAATCTAACAGGGAGGCATGTTGGCCTTAAAATTAGTTGGGCTTTTTTTAATTCTTGGGAAGATTTTACAGAAGATTAGTATCACTTCCAACGTAATTATTTAGAAGAATTCACACCGGTAAAGCCCTATGAGTCTAAAGTTTTCCTTGTGGAAATGTTTAAATTCTGGGTTTAATTTTTAAACAGACATCAGCTATTCAGATTTTGTATTTCTACTTTTGTCACCCTCAGTAAGTTTTGTTTTTAAGGATTTTTTAAAGTCTAAATCATTTATGGACATAGTTCATAACTTTATTCTTTTTATAAATATCTTCGCTATCTATAGATATTAAATTACTATTAGGGTTTTTTTTTCTGTTAATTTTGTTGATTTTTCTTCATGTATTTTGTGCTATATGTGGTGCGTGCAAATTTAGGATCATTACACCTTCCTTTTGAATTGACGCTTTCATCACCATGAAATGCTGTTCTTTAAGGTGAAAAGTATTATTCGCATTTAAGTCTCTTTAGTCTGATATTAGTATAACTTGACCAGCTTGAGTGTGTGTGTGTGTGGAGGGAGCTTAGTGTTTATAAGGTGTATTTTTTCCATCCTTTTACTTTCCGCTTCTCTCTGTCTTACTTTGGAAATGGCTCCTAATCAGCAGAAATGAGTGATCATTCTTCGTCCGGTCTGAAAGTCCTTGCCTTTTAATTGCAGCATTTGGTCTGTTTATGTTTAATGCCGTACTGATGTGTGACAGTTTCCATCTGTCATCTTACCATTCGCTGCATCCCACCTTGTGCTCTTTTGCCCTACTTTCTTTTTTTTTAAAAGATTTTTATTGGAAAAGGGGAACAGGACTTTATTGGAGAACAGTGTGTACTTCCAGGCCTTTTTTCCAAGTCAAGTTGTTGTCCTTTCAATCTTAGTTGTGGAGGGTGCCGTTCAGCTTCAAGTTGTCCTTTCAGTCTTAGTTGTGGAGGGTATAGCTCAGCTCCAGGTCCAGTTGCCGTTGCTAGTTGCAGGGGGCACAGCCCACCATCCCCTGCGGGAATCGAACCGGCAGCCTTGTGGTTCCAACCAACTGAGCCATCTGGGAGCTCAGTGGCAGCTCAGCTCAAGGTGCCATGTTCAATCTTTAGTTGCAGGGGGCGCAGCCCACCATCCCTTGTGGGACTCGAGGAATTGAACCGGCAACCTTGTGGTTCAGAGGACGTGCTCCAACCAACTGAGCCTTTCAGGAGGCAGCTCAGCTCAAGGTGCCGTGTTCAATCTTAGTTGCAGGGGGCGGAGCCCACCATCCCTTGAGGGACTCGAGGAGTTGAACTGGCAACCTTGTGGTTGAGAGCCCACTGGCCCATGTGGGAATCGAACCAGCAGCCTTTGGAGTTAGGAGCACGGGGCTCTAACCGCCTGAGCCACTGGGCCGGCCCTGGCCTACTTTCTTGTCTTCTGGCTTAATCAAGTGTTATTATTCCATCCCCCTTTCTTTTATTAGCTTTGTTAAGTAACACCTTAAAAGATATATTAAAACTATATTCTGGCCACCTCAGAAATTGAAGACACAGCCCTGGAATGTGTCTTCAATAATGCTTTCACCATTTCCCAGATAAGGCCAGAACCTTACAGCACTTCCGTTCTGTTTCTCCCCCCTTGTCATGTTTACACTGTTGCTCTCACATGTGTGAGCCATGCACACGTGTTAAACCCCAGTCACCACTGTTGTAGGCAGTGTTCATTCAGGTTTACCTCCGTGTGCTGCGTTTCTTCCTGCGGGTCTGGCCTGCAGCTGAGACCACTTTCCTTCTGTCTAAAATACTCCCCTTAGGATTTCTTTTAGCACCAGTTTGCAGACAGCTAATTGGTTTTGTTTCCGTGAAATGCCTTTTTTCTCCTTCATCTGTGAGGGACTTTTTGCACTGGGTCTGAAGTCTGGGTACACACTGAGGTCTCTGTGCAGGTGTTATCCATTGTCCTCTGGGCTTGGTTTTTCTGTTGGAAAGTCACCTGTCAATCTCGTCACTGTTCCCCTGAAGGTAATTCTTCCCTTTCCCCTCTGGCTGCTTTAAAAATGGTCTTTGTCCTCTATTCCAGCAGCCTTGGGAAAGCGGGGGAAGTGCTGAACTTCTCCTAACAGGTCTGTCGAGCTTTTTGGGTTTGGGGCATAATGTCTTCTGTCTCTTTTGCAAAAGATTGATGAGTATTTTTTCAAATACTGTCCTGTTCATACCTTCTTCTTCCCCAGGCCTGCGAACCTGAATCCATGTGCCCTTCTGCTCTAGTTGTGACCCTTCCTACGGCTGTCTCGTAGTCTGTCTAATAGACTCTTAAATCTATATCTTGAATTATTAATTTCAGTTACTGTACTTTTTACACGTAGGATTTCTAAACCCCTAGGATTTTTAGAATTTGATTCTTTCTTTGTAGATCCAGTTCATTGGTGAACTTCTCTCATTTCGTCTACCTTTTTAAATATATCTGAATATGCAAATCACCTGTGAGTCTGTTTCTGTTGACTATTCAGTCCTGTGTGTCCATTTCTTGGCCTGCCTGCTAATTTTTGATTATCAGACACTGCGAGTGACCATCAGACACTGACCGTCAGACCCTGTGAAACGGTAGCAGCCCTGAATGATGTTATTTTCCTCATGAAAATGTTCACTTTTATTTTGGCAGGTGGACTGTGGGCAAATCACCTTGATTTTGCTGAGGCTGGTCTGTTTCTCTTCCTTTAATCTCTGTCATCTCTGCTGGGGGCTTCCTGGGACCCCAGTCTCCAGCTTCTGTCTCCCAGCACCATGAGTCCGTCAGCATCTCTGCCGAGCTTTCCGAGCTTTGCACAGCTGCCCGGTGGGTTTCTTGGCCTCTTGCCCTGAACATATGCAGCTCAGGATGCAGCAGGCACCTCGGGAGCCACGCACTGCATTTTAGCCTCATTCTTCACCGTTCCCTTTCCTCTGGGATCTTGAGAGAGCCCATGGGCGGAAGTGGCACTGCCGCCCCAGTGGGCCCGGGGGCACACCATCAAAACAGAGAGAACCTTCTTGAGCTGTAGGGTCTGGCAGATTTGCCCGCTGGGCCAGGGGCTTGCTGGAACCTGTCACCTCCCCCTCTTCCCCAGTTCTCCCTTTCGCCCCTAGGCCTCTCCCAACACTGTGTTTTGGAAGCACATAGTTTGTCTGGGTCCACAGGTTCGAGGTGGAGGGGTATTTGCCTCAGGAGGGACACAGCTCCGGTGTCACCCTATGCTGTAGGTGATGTTTAGATGAGTTTTAGAGTTGATGCTGGAGTCAGGACTTTGGAGGCTGTTGGGGTGGAATGAATGTGTCTTGCATGTGAGAAGGACATGGGTTTGGGGGAGCAGGCAGAGGGCTGTGTCCCCCGAAATACCTGTGATGAAACCCTAACCCCAATGTAACGGTATTAGGAGATGTGTCCTTTGGGAGGTGATGAGGTCATGAGGGTGGGGCCCTCGTGATGGGATTAGTGCCCTTATAACAGACCCCAGAGAGCTGTGTGCCTCGTGAGGACAGCAACACACACTGGCACCCGCCCTGTGGGCTCCCTGGTCTGGGACTCCAGCCTCCAGATGGAAACAGCCGTCTCTTGTTTGTGCCCCCAGGCTGAGGTGCTGTGTTAGGGCAGGCTGAGCGGGGACAGTTCTGTCGTCTGGATGGTCTGGGTCACCCCGAACCCCAGTTTCCTTCTCAGTTGCATACCCACAAGTTCTAGACCTTGCTCTCCAGGGAGTCAGCAAATACCGAGGACATGCGGTAGCCCTAGAGACACGTCCCTCAGGCATTGTCTCCTGTTCTGACTCGCATCCAGTCTGGGATGCCTGCACACTTTTACTGCTGTTTTCCAGCTTTCAGTGACTGTTCTTGAACGTGAGGTTGGACCACCGCTGGCTGTGTCATCGGCCCGTCCAGTCGCTTTCCCAGCACCACTGACATTCCCACTCTCCTGGTCTGGGTGTTTCTGGGTGAGCATGGTCACGCCTGACAGTGCTCTGTTGGGGTGTCTTTTGCTTTGTGCTGTGCGCACCAGCCCGGTCTGGGGGCATGGGACATCCTGTCCAGCACAGGGAGGCACCGCAGAGCGCTGTAAATATATGTATTTAAATATGTATCTACTATTTAAGTGAATCCATGAGGGAAAACCTTTACATAGAAACAAGTTGAGTTCAATGTGAATTTATTTGCAACAAATTACTTGGGAGTTGGAAAACATTTCTCCATAGAATCTTCATGAAAATATTGCTCAGCCGTTTCATGCAAACGTAATTTGTATCGTGACAAATTATCTTGACGATAAAAATTATTAGGAAGTTGAACTGTTATAATATAGCCCCTCCGTCTGAAAACATCTCTTAGGATTGGTTTTCTTAACGGTTACTGAAGGTATTTGATGATGGGGGGACATCTCTGAGGGGACCCCGGGAGGCCTGTGCATCCTGGGACCCCTAAGCCGCAGCCCTCATCTCGCGCCCCCTGTGCGTGGCCAAGGTGGGTGTTTCTTGAATTTCCCTAGGTTTCCTGCAGTGTCGTGGCTGCAGAGGGCCCCTTCATGCACACGAGGGCACGTGGGAGGTGGCTGCCCTGTGGTGGGAGCCCAGGGGAAGCTGAGGGACCCGCCTCCCATGTCACGTGGCTTCCTGCCCTTCTCGCAGGCCTGCTCCTGTCACTTACTCGTCACTCATGTCTGAAAGCCTAGCATATTTGAAGCCACATGTCAGTTGGGGACAGGTTGGTGCTGAGAAGCAGGGGGTTGGAGTGCCAGCTGGTGGTAGGAAGGCCCCAGTGGGGCCGTCTGCAGCCCGGGCTGCCCTCCCTGCTCAGCCACCAGGAGGACTGCCTACCCCCAGCCGCCCCTTCGCCCTCCAGTCCCGATTGAGGTGCTCACCCACCTGTGTCCCACTCGTGTTGCCCTGGCCCCTGGAATGGCACCCACATGGCTGGTGTGACCCCCGGTAGAGCGGAAGGAGTAACGGGTTCTCATTCATGCGGCTGTCACAGGATGAGCGCCTAGGCCTCCTGAAGCCCAGTGACCAGCCCCAGGGGACATAGCAGTGGGTAGTCACATGAGGCCGTGTCCGAGGAGTCTGCCCAGCCACTGTCACCCCCAGGGCCCCCCAGCTGGCATGGCCACCAGGCTTCATAGCAGCCCTGGTGTGTTCCCAAGAGCCATGCTAAAGTTCCCCCCGAAATCCCAAATGCCTGTTTCTGGAAGGTTCCAGGAGCTTCTGGAGTAAGTGCTCCGAACCCCAGTAGAGCAGGTGATGTGACGTGAGAATGGCCGTGCGGGGGCCTCCTCTCTGCCCTACACCCATGTCCCTGCACACGGCCCAGTGACCGACAGCCCAGACATCTCAGCCCTGGAAACATGGCCTTCTGCATTGCTGCGTTGTGTGTCAATATTTGCCTAGAATGAGCTGGCATTGCACCTGGTCCTGGGGAGAAAGACGGGTGGCCCTGCCCTCCTGGGGCACAGAATCCAGAGGAAGTTGCTCCCAGGAGGAAGCTGGCCTGGGGGGGGCACCTGCCCTGCCTGAACCCCACCACGGGGCTGCACCCCATCTCCTGCCACTTTGGTCTGAGGCACCTCACTGGCTCCTGCTTGGAGCTGTCCCCGCATAGCGTGTCCCAAAGGCTGCAGGGCTAGTGTGGGCCGGTCACGAGTCAGCAGTCTGTTTCCAGTGAACAAGGGAGGCCTCAACCAGCATCCCGACTGGCTCCTGAAAACCGCAGCCGCGTGCGCCCCCAGACCTGGGGGTGTGAGGTGTGTTGAGCAGCCTGTTGCTCTCAGGTTCTTAAAATGTATTTTCTTCGCCTTGTCAGAGCCGTCAAAATGCTGGGTTACCATAGAGACAGCTGGTTAAAATTCCCCGCAGCCGTCCTAATTATAGTTTCAGAGCACGGAGTGAGGCTGACAAGGGAAGCCAGGCGCCCTAAGAGCTGCTGCTGTGGCCGGACTTCTGCTCCATCCTCGGTGGGTCCCATGTGCGTGGAGAGCACGGGACACAGCGAGGCAACGAGATGTGCCAAGGACCCTGCAGTCACGTGCCTTTCAGCAGCTCTGACTCCGGAGCTTGGCCTGGACCCAGCAGGACAGCACGTGCAGGGTGTGGCCGGACCCCCCCCAGGGGCCCCGATGTCCCTGGGGAGGCCTTTCCTGCACGCCCGCTGGTCTTCGGGACTCTGTCCCACAGCATCATCTCCACTGAGATCAGTCGATGTGAGAAGGGGGACACACAGCCGGGCACACAGCCACGCGGCTGGGGGACGTGCGCAGAGCGCCTCCCCTTGGGAGCGCTCCACACGCGTGGTCTCTGAGGGCACGTGGCCTTTTCTCCTTTTCACACTGCGGCTGTCACTTTAGGTCAGGAATAGGGCTGTGACTTTCCGAGCAGAAACTCATACGCTAAAAATGTGACTGTTGTTGAGCCGATGGCCCAGGAGGCTGATGGCCCTGGGCCTGCAAGGGGAGGGGACCTTGTGGTCACCTCGGGTTTGGGCTCAGGAAGGCAGGTGGCACTGTCCTGCCGTGTCCAGCGCAGCCCTGCACTTGGGGTCTTCTAACAGAGTCCAGAGTTGGAACGTGTGTGGGTGTTGGTGGCTGCCATTGTGGGTCGTGGGTTTCCCCAGGAAGGGAGGTACTTGTTGATGGAGTCGGTGAGGAGGCCGTCAGACGCCAGGCAAAGCGGGAGAGGGACGTTCCACAGGATGCTGACCTGTGCTCCTCAGACTGCCAGGGTCATCAACGCCAAAGACGTGTGAGAAACAGGCATCCTGGATGGCAGACGGGTCGGGAAGTGAATTGGGGAAAGCTAAGGAAAGCAACAAAGTGTGTACCTTGGTTAATAGTAATGTGTCAGTATCGGCTCATTCATTGTAACAAGTGTATCAACATCTGTGAGGTGGCAGCGATGGGGGAGCCGGGGTTGGGGTCTGTGGGAACCTTTACAGTTGTCCCCCTTACCCGCGGGGGACACGTCCCCAGACCCCAGGGGTGTGTGAACCGCGGAGGGTACCAGACCCCGTCATGTACTAGCTTTTCCTGTGCCGACATACCTACGATGGAGTTTAGTTTACAGATGAGCCCAGTCGGAGACGAACAACAGGCCTAGTGATAAAGTAGAACAGTGACAGCGACCTGCTGGGTAGACCTAGTGCCTGTGGTCGGTCACCGTTCAGGGTCCCTTGCTGAAGTCCTCGCAGAGGCGCCACACTTTCTGGGAAGCACGTTGCGTCACTCGAAACACGTTTCCCGGCCGTCACCCACCACCAGTTCAAGGCCTTTTCCCTCCTAACTAGCTCCCCTCGCGCACTGTGGCCGGAACTTTTGCGGCCTGAGGGGCGACAGCAGAACCGGCACCGATTTCTTTTTCCTTCTTCACAGTTTCACAGATAGAAGGTCCTTCCTCACCGTAGGTCTCAGCGACCTCAGCATTTGATACTTTTCTTTTCTTATTAAGGCGAGAGCTTTCGCCTCTTTACTTCCAGGAAGCACTTCACAGCTTCTCTCTGTCACACCCGACTGCCAGCACCCCCACTCCTGCGCTGTGGGGCCCATATTAAGGGAGGTAGGGTGACGTGGACACAGTACTGGGATAGCGTGACAGTTGATCCGATGACAGACTTCCAGCCTCCAGAAGCAAACTATAAAGAGGATCTCGATAAAAATTCTGAGTTTTTCTCCCCCTGAGATTGTTAAGGTCGTCTACACTTCCTTCTGAGATTTGTTGTCATTTCACTTCTCATGTTTAAGTCCTTATGTTTTGAGGTGACAAGTTTGCTTATGGAGTGAGGCCGGTGCCTCAGTCAGCTCGTGCCGACATCACAAGACCCTAGACTGGGGGTGACACAACAGACCCCTCTCAGTGCTGAGCTGGAAGTGTCAGAGCAAAGTACCGGCGGGCTCGGGTTCTGGGAGGGCCTCCTTCCCTCTGTTCCCTCACGTGGCCGAATATCCCCATGTGGCCGAGTGTCCTAGTGGCTCTTCCTCTCATTAGAACACTAATCCCATTGTGGGGGCCCCACCCTCATGACCTCGTCTCACCCTAATTACTCCTTTAGAGGCCCCACCTCCAAATGCAGCCACACTGGGTGGGGTCAGGGCCTGATATGTGAATGGGGGGCACAGACCCCTCAGCAGGGATGCAGGTTTTCTCTCTGTGGATACTGGGGTGTCACTCTTGCACCCCTGGGGTCACATGGGGCTCCCTGTCCTGCCCCCTCACTTGGTCCCGCCTGCTATGGGCTCCCTGGCCACTTGGTCCCTGCCAGGATGCCAGGTGGCTTTGATCGAATTTGCAGGCTGTCCAGGAGTGTAGTTTTGCACTTTGACGTGGTGTGAGCACTGGGTGGAGGAGGAGCCAGCTCGTCGGCTCTGGTGTCCTCATCTGACCAGCTCAGCTCCCTCTGCCATCGCCGTCTCTGTGTCCCCATCTGTCTCTGTCCCTCCCTGCCTTCTCCCTCATTCTTCAGGGCTGGGCAGGGGGTGTGAATGCCACACGAGGGGACAGTCAGTTCTGTGGACATTAGCAGGGACTGCCATGCCAGGCTTCCCCCAGATCATGCCAGGGGGTGCACCACAGGGGTCCCTCCCGTGGACCCCCAGCCTGAAGCCCAAGGCGTGAGCTCAAGGTGTGAGCAGGAGGGCCAGGTGGCTGCCTCCTGCCTGGGCCTCTGCCCGCCGGCCATGGGGCTCCTGCTGCGGGGACTTCAGACCTCATAGTTCCTCACTCGACCTCCCAGGAGAGGGAGGGAAGCTGCTCTGTGAGCAGCGTGGCCTGGCTCCGGCAGGTTCCAGCCAGAGCTGGCCGTTTGCTTGTTTTAAAAACATTCCGCTGCAGTTTCCATGTTCGTGTCTTCATGGCACTTCCATGACTCTCTGAAAGTCGCTTTTACCGCAGAACTTTATAAAAGCACAAAGCCCCCCTTGTGTCCTGAAGACTTTGTTTTCACATACATTCGTTTCAAGTATTTGGAAGGAGCGAGGTTGGAGCGTTTGGAGGGAGACTGACAGCAGCAGCTCCAGCTGTGGCTTCAGCTCCCGTCTTTTCCCGTCACAGGGTTTCACACTAAAACTTCGGGAGGTTTGAACTATCCGATGCGTGTTGTGAAAGAGATGTTTTGGTAACTTGGATCCAACACAAGTGTTTGCTTCCTTGGTTTCCTTCTGCCCCAAGATTTGTTTGGCTGAGGGGCCCTCAGGGGGCTCTTGTGTCCGGGGAGGGGTGGGACAAGGCTGGCTAAATGGCAGCCGCTGCCCCTCGGAGGATGGCCAGGCGTAAATATCACAAGCTCACAGCCCATCTGAACCGAGTCTGTGTGGAGAAGGGGGCCTGTTTTCATACCGGAGGGAAGGGGGTGCGTGGGAAGACGAGTGGGACAGCACAGGGGCCTCGGGTGACCCTACAGCCGGCCCCTGGGTGGGTGGCCGTCCTTGCGGCCGTCCTGGCTGCTGTGTCCATCCTCCCCACCCACACTGTGACGTGGGGATCCTGTGAGGAGAGACAGAGAGGGGCCCGCCGCTGGGGGTGCTGTTGTTTCGGCTCCAGCCACCTGGACGGGAGCAGCCTGTCCCAAAGGCACCTGTGGAGTGGGGCCAGCGGGCGCTAGGCGTGTTTCTTCACACCTTTCTCATATCCTTTACAGAATCCATCTACCGCCGCGGAGCCAGAAGATGGAGGAAGCTGTACCGCGCCAACGGCCATCTCTTCCAAGCCAAGCGCTTTAACAGGGTGAGTGCTGCTGCCTTGGGATTTGGGCTCGTGGGCTGTCGCATGCTGTATACTGTGTGCCCAGTGCTGTGTGCCGAGTGTCAAGTGCTTTGTGCTAAGTACTGAGTGCTGAGTACTGTGTCCTGTGTCCAGTGCTGTATACTGAATGCTGAGTATTGTATGCTGAGTGCTGTGTGGTAAGTAGTGTGTGCTTAGTGCTGAATGCTGTATGCTGAGTGCCGAGTGCTGTTGCCTAGTGCTGTGTGCTGAGTGCTAAGTGCTGTGTGCTTAGTGCTGTGCCAAGTAGTGTGTGCGGAATGCTGAGTACTGTGTGCCAAATACTGAATGCCAAGTGCTGTTTGCTGAGTGTCACTTTAAAAGAGAAGAGAAAAGAGGGGAAGCACTTCCTGCTACGAGTGGGCCAGGCTTTGTTCAGCACACAGCAGAGAGACTGTCCCAAACTGGGTACAGAAAGACTTTCTCTCCGTCACGAATGAGCCTTCACAAGGCCTCCTGAGCCCGTCAAGTTTCCAGCTCAGGTCATTCCCAGATGGTGCTGCGTGACAAATGCAGTCTGGTCAGGTACCCCCAGCCTCCTGGTTATGCAATCCTTGGTCAGGGTGCCGTGACGCTGAGGTCCCGCCTGCTCATGTCCAGTAGTCGGACAGCATTTGGTAGGTAACACTAGGGTACGTGCTGTACTGCACACAGTGTGGCTGTGGCGGAAGTTCTCCTGTGAACCCCAGAAGCCCCACACAGCCCGCCAGGCTCTGCCACCACATGGTCCCACCACCTGGCCCTTTGTGAAGGGCACTTGAGCTTAGTTCCCAGTGTTTCTCTTCATGATGCTTTTATATCTCTAGAAATGATGTGATTCACCTGGCTGTTCCATGTCCCTCTGGAAGGGGAAGTGTCAGCAGGCGCCTCGGTGGCCGAGGACCAAGAGTGTCCCGGGGCTGCTGGAACAAAGCACCACAAACTGGGGGCTTAGAACAGAAATTCATTCTCTCACAGTCTGGAGGTTGGAAGTGCAAAACCATGGTGTCGGCAGGGCCACTCCCTTTCGTGGCTCCCAGGAGCGTCCTTCCTGCTGCTTCCTACCTTCTGTGTTGCCGGCATTCCTAGTTTTGTTGCTGCTGTGCTCTGAGCCGCCTGTCTTCACGTGCCCTCCCCTCTCTGGGTCTCTGTGCCCTCAGAGGACACGTTACTATGAGGCCACACCATCAGTACAAGCTCGTGTTCACTAACTACACCTACAAAGATGCTTTTTCCAGATAAGGTCCCACTCTGAGGTTCTGGGTGCATATGAGCCTGGGGGACACCACTGCACCAGCACAGCAGCCAGCGTGCTCACCTGAGGGCCTCGTGCTGGGGGCCCAGCCGGCTGCCCTCCCCACGTCCTCGGAGCCCCTGCTTGCCCTTCCTTTCTGCGTAGGCTCAGATGTCCGTCCATTCAGGATATCAGAGAGGGTTCTGGAGCCCTGCCCCCCTGCCGGCCTCCAGTGCAATGCCATGACTTGCATTACCGGCTCTCTCACTGGCCCAAGGCAAAGCCTACCCGCCCAGTGCGGCAGCCAGGGCCCAGCAGCAGAGGGGCCTGGACTTTCCCACCCTCAGGTTTTAGGAGCAAAACCCCTTTCTCTGATTGTTAGATACAGACTCTGACACGCCTCGCTCGCCCCTCCTGCTGCCCCCTCCTCAGACGCAGTGGGCAGAGGCTTTTCCTCCCCATGGAGAAGTGGAGACTCGACGGGGACACCCCTACAGCCCCGTCCCTACCCCAATGAGACATCGGCTTCTCGGTGCCGTTGGCCCGCCAGCAGGCATGTCCTGTGAAATCCTGTGACGGCTGGCGCGTTGGTCCGTCCGCTCGGCCATACCCCAGGCCCACACAGGGTGGGATTCCATCAGTTTTCTTAAATGAGCTCAGTTCAGTCTGCTGGTGGATTCTTTTTAATTCTTCTCCAGGTGTAATTTGGGACTTTCTCAAAGAAAGGAATTTGTAAAAAATTTCAAAAGGGCATCTAAAATATGTAAATGAGCCACGGCTGGATAAAAATTCTAATTGGGAAACCCAGGTACCTGTGGACGTGCAAATGTGCCGGGTAACGGATGACTGACCACCACCCCCACCCCCCAGGGAGCAGATGAGCAAATGTGTGGCCAGTTCTCAACGTTCATCACAAGCTTTGAAACACTCAGCCATCAGGACCACCAGACAAGCTGATAATTACCACTAACTTCAGGCTGTTTAGAACCACGGAATCACTAAAATATATAAACATATTGATAAAATTGCCGAGCTAATTGCATCCTGCCCTATAGCAGTTCAGAATTATCACCTGACAGAATGCCAGGCAGAGTCATTTTCTTTGTGGTCCTCGTTTGGGTGAGATGTTTGGATAAGGGTCAGGCCAGGGGCTGCCCCCTGACTCTTCTCAGCCTGGCTCACTCCAGCCAGACAGGACCCCGTGGTTGTTCCTCACTCAGCCTGGCAGGAGCTACAATCCGCCCCCAACATATAAGGGGGCCTTGCCATGGAGGGGACTTCGTCACCCTGTCTGACGGTCCTCCCTTTGCCCCTCACACAGATCAGGAGCCAGAGGAGCCACAGTTCTCCCCAACCTTGGGATGGACCCAAGTGGGGGCTCCTGAGCCCAGGCAGGGCCTGGTGCTGGATATGACAAGGGGACCGGGCCACCTCTTGTCCCAGCTCTATGTCATCTTTTGAGAAAATCGGGGCAGGTACCTGTGTCACAGTGCTGAGCTGGGTCCCTCA